>NC_091117.1:33595000-33895000 GCF_040183065.1 Periplaneta americana
ACAAACGTTCTAAGACTTGTTTTGTCCTGAACATCTATTTTTCTCACAGGAATAGTAATATTGTAATATGGGACAACCCTGTCTCATAATACCACCACTAATATAACATAAAACCTTGAATAAATTTAATTTACGATGGCGCTTGATTTTCATGATGCTGGGCAATTCAACTCTATACCTCCTACTTTCTTTACGCATAAAAATAATACCTCCACCTTAATTTGTTACTGCGTAACAGAAAAGAAAAGCACCCTCTGCAAAAACTTTTAACATGACACCCTCTCATGCACAACTCTCATTCGATGGACTTACTGCATACCATTGCAGACAAAGACTAACCGAGGAGGAAAATATGCCTGTACTTATACCTGGTAAGGTTTACCTTGTCTCAGTAACTGCGTAACAGACAAGAAAAGCACCCTCTGCAAAAAACTTTTAACATGACTCCCTCTCATGCACAACTCTCATTCGATGGACTTACTGCATCCCATTGCAGACAAAGACTAACCGAGGAGGAAAATATGCCTGTACTTATACCTGGTAAGGTTTACCTTGTCTCAGTAACTGCGTAACAGACAAGAAAAGCACCCTCTGCAAAAAACTTTTAACATGACTCCCTCTCATGCACAACTCTCATTCGATGGACTTACTGCATCCCATTGCAGACAAAGACTAACCGAGGAGGAAAATATGCCTGTACTTATACCTGGTAAGGTTTACCTTGTCTCAGTAACTGCGTAACAGACAAGAAAAGCACCCTCTGCAAAAAACTTTTAACATGACTCCCTCTCATGCACAACTCTCATTCGATGGACTTACTGCATCCCATTGCAGACAAAGACTAACCTAGGAGGAAAATATGCCTGTACTTATACCTGGTAAGGTTTACCTTGTCTCAGTAACTGCGTAACAGACAAGAAAAGCACCCTCTGCAAAAAACTTTTAACATGACTCCCTCTCATGCACAACTCTCATTCGATGGACTTACTGCATCCCATTGCATACAAAGACTAACCAAGGAGGAAAATATACCTGTACTTATACCTGGTAAGGTTTATCTTGTCTCAGTAGCAATAAAACCAAGTCACTTCAAATGAGGGTGGAGATTATAGGAGGGTTGTAAATTTTCAGGATTCCTTTCAAAACCTTGTTATTGTACAGGCTACCGGAGCTCAATTTCTTGAAAGACAAGCTCAGTGACGGAACTACACAGTACGAAGAGAGATATTTTGTAATTTTATTTTGCGCTACAGAATGTATCACCTGGTCCTTTCCGCCACTGGATGGATGGACGGCATCGCTCCATTCCCCCATTGCCATAAAAATACAGACGAAGTAAGACATATCTTCTTTCTCTCTCTTTTGACAGTGAGACAAGATACATCACACAGACTCTAACAGATAACGCCACTGATTTCAGAAAAACAGCCGTGTTCCATTTTACAACTCCGTCCCATATTACCACCGTCTCCTCTACTGATTTTGACAAGTTACCTGGTTGAGGTTTTTTCCGGTGTTTTCCTTCAACTCAGTAAAAGTAAATTAATGCTTGGAAAATTTTAGCGATGGAACCTGGACTTATTTCGCTGGTATTATCACCTTAATTTCATTCAGGTGCAAGATAACCAACCCAATAGACAAAACGTCGTAAAATAAACCAACTACAAACAAATTCCTTATCTCAAAATATTAAGTTTAGATCCTATTATTTTCCGACAGTGAAGGAGAGTGTCGTCCTCCCTCGGCTAAACAGCCATTTTAATTTTTTATTTTATTGGGTTATTTTACGACGCTGTATCAACATCTAGGTTATTTAGCGTCTGAATGATATGAAGGTGATAATGCCGGTGAAATGAGTCCGGGGTCCAGCACCGAAAGTTACCCAGCGTAGTGGGTTGAGGGAAAACCCCGGAAAAAACCTCAACCAGATAACTTGCCCCGACCAGGATTCGAACCCGGGCCACCTAGTTTCGCAGCCAGACGCGCTGACCGTTACTCCACAGGTGTGGACTAAACAGCCATTATATCGGGAAAACACATTCTGATTGACCCGATTAAGTTCAGCCTCTGTAATGTTTCTGATTTCATTTGTTCTACCGGTATATACGACATTTAGCCTCACAATAATTAAAATGGTCATTAAAGAAATATAATCGCTATTCAACCAATGGCAGAGGTATCATTCCACGCTTGTCTTGAAGTTGGGAGAAGGACCTAAAAGGTTTCAGACAGCCGTTCTTTATCTTGTTTCAAATTATGCACAGAAGGAAATTAAATAAGATAATGATTCTATCTCGCTGTAATTTACTAAGAACACATCGTAGTCGACGGTGTAACGGTGTATAACTGATCCAAGGCTAAAAAGTCAACAAACTCTTTGCCATTTGTTATGGTCTGTCACTCTTGCTTTGTAAAATTATTTCCAGTTCGAATTTTTATAGTAAGTAATTAATGTTGGCTACGATGTATGCAGCGGTTAAAGAGCAGTGATGGTGTTCTGTATTGTCGCATATGGAGTTCCGGCGTCATGAGGACTCCCTATCGTGAAGATCCTACCAAATGTTCGTCTACTGATGTCAGTTGTTTTGGTTTTGTTTCGAATCCCGTATTGACTTCTAGCAAAGGAAGAAAATAAAATTTGAACCTATCTCTTTCTCAGATTTGTTATCGACAGACATTCTGCAGGGCTGACCTGAATTGAATTTAAGAGGGGGAGAGCTTTAACAGCCCTAGCACTGCAACCTAAAAGATCTATTGCGCATCCCCGTCATAACATCCCCTCAGTCCAATAGTTTGATGTTCTTGATGAACTGAATCAAACTACGGACTGGGGCAGTTGATAGCTCATCAAGCTTCGGAAAATGTTTTCCAAAGATGAGAGCTCTTTGATGAGCGAGTGCATTGCATTCGCATAATAGATGAGTTACAGACTTATCTCCCTGTGAAGGGCTGACTTGGTAGAGGATTAACTGGTATCTTCTTTCCTCGTTTTCCCCTATAATGCAGCCAGTACGTAGATACAAAAATCTTGCAATTTTTTGTATTTATGGGCACGGTGAAAGCGACAAAAATAACACACCACACTGAACATAATGCATTTGGGCATATTAAATCACATTGTTCATTTAGTATAGTCTATTAGTCTTAAGGTCAATTTTATCAACGCCTGTTAAACGTTTAAAAAATGATTTAAAGGCATGTTAACAAATGATTTAAAGGAAACAGCGTTATATAAACTTCTGTTAAAATTAACCAGTGGTGGCCAAAATGAACGCAACCCACAAGACAGGATTTAAGTGGCAACTACATACTGTGGGAGGGATTGCACTCTACAGTGCAGTGACGGATTTACAGACAGTTGCGTCACTACACTCCTACCTACCATATGTAATTAGAATAGTCCATTCACGTGATATTTAATTAATCATTTTTCAAAGCAATTTATTCAAAATTGGAATTTATATCTGTGCATGCTATTTTCAGTTGTGCAAGGAGATGAGCATCACTTAAGCGGGATCTGTGGCTGGACTTAATAAATTTCATTTTAGAAAACAGCTGTTCGCACTAGTAGGTTGATGAATACATACCGGCATTTCCCATAAATATGGTCCTGGAACACAACTATGGTCCACGATACAACCATTCAAAGATCATTGTAGAAATAACATAAACCGTTCGTAGATAGCTGCTGTGACTTGAATTCAAACTACAGTACAGCAAGAATATAGATAAACGAGGTACTACGATATGGAGTACAAAATTTGAATACTTGTATAGTGGACAATAGTTATGTTCCAGGACCATAGTTATGGTGAATGACGGTACTCATTATTTTTGAAGCAAACTGTCTAAGCAGTGGATATGTAGTACTGGACATCTTTTAAAAAATTTTAGCCCCCAGTAGACCTTCACATTCTGCTTTCAAGAAGCCATCATTCTGCAAATCCAGTACCTCTAACTGCAATTCTGGGATAACATTTTCAATTTAAACATGAAAAGGAGTGGCAAAAATATTTAAAGCTTTCTCAATCTTTTGAAAATCACTGAATCTGTGTTCTTTGAACTCGTATAACAGGTGATCTATTTTAAGAATGTACATATTTAAGTTCGCGTCCTGAATATTTGTAGCTAATCCTGAACATGAGAAATCAAAGAACCGCCTTTCTTGTAAGTGTGATATCCTCTCGATTCATATGATTCTGCGAAAGACATTGTGTCACTAATGAAGCTCCGAAGTACAGCAGTCCAGCATAATCCGTCACGTACACGTGCAGTATTTTCATGGAGTGGGGGAAGGGGAAGTAGGGGACAAATTTGATGCTTCACTGAGGTCTGACGTCACTGCGGCAATGCCGCAGGAATGCCCGCCATTGAAATTAACAAAATGTGAAATCGTCTGTTAGGCCTACTTTAAAGTCTCATCTCTCCGCTCCACCCATCCTTCATCATATGGCAATGCAGAATTCCTATACGGAAATATCATACGTACTTCGGCACATCACAATAATATTTCTACAGCACTTTACTTCAGTTATATTTCTCCACAGGAACTGGTCCCTGCATCGGATATCGGAGCTCTCTGGGTCAGAGAAAGGGCCAACGTAGTTAACACAGTAGGCTATGTCTCCCCCTCTTCCTCTTCTAGTTAATACAGTTATGGGCGCTCTGAGAGTGGTAGCATTTACGCAGGTCAACATCGTGTCATAATGTCCGTGTTATTAAACTGAGCCATTCGGGTTTGCGAAATGTCTTGGTAACTAGCATTAATATTCAAACACTGTTGTACGCCTTGAGAGACGGAGTTCATGTATGACTAAAAAAAAGCAGTTTGTAAAACTTATCTGACATAAGCTTATGTAGGAATGAACTAATAAAAATGTCTGGAGAGTGTTAAAAAAAAATAAAAGATAAAGACACATTGTATACTTCACTAAATATAACTATGACTTGCAAATAATGTGTAAATTCAAGTCGTTGTCCACTGTGGCTGTTGGCTTTTAATATTCAAACACTGTAGTACGCTATGAGAGATTGTTCATTTACGTTACGAAAAAAAAAAAAAAAAAAAAAAAAAAAAGCAGTTTGTAAAATTTATCTGACACACCTAGAAATGAACTAATAAAAACTTATGGAGAGTTTTAAGAAACAAAAAATATGGACACCAGAGGTCTGCATCGGACGTTTTCGCTCGAGCGCCAAGTAGTTCATAGCATAATCCGATAGGTAGCGCACATGTATGGTGGGTAAAATTGTCACGAGCGATAAATCCTCAAACGGTAAAGCCGAGCGTCAGACATTCGTTCTTGTTACAGTGATGAACTGTGTAGTAACATCATAGATGTTTATCATTTCAAAACTTTGCAGTGTTTAACTAACCTCTCCATAGTACAACTACAAAACTTGCTTTAAAATGTAATATAAATGTTGTAGGTAAACGGTTTTTTTTTTTTTTTTTTTTTTTTTTTTTTTCCACACAGGAGTGATTTTGTTTTTGCCACATCTGATAGATGTTATTGGATGTAAATGTAATTATTATAAACGGAGAACACAATCACGATAATGCAAGATCTGTATCAAGTTTTCTAGTAGTAATAATAATAATAATAATAATAATAATTAATGTATCAATCTTTGCGTCTGTAACAGTTGTGCAGCATTATTATTCGTTTTATTTTATTTTCTGTGACGTTATCTCTGTACTAATATTGTTATTAATCTACTGCTATATCAATAATATTTTGTAAAACGTTCCTACATTGAAGCAGTATATAGGCGGAACACTATGTATGGTTCTATCATATTATATATGTTGTAAATCAAATGTTGAATAATTATTAATTAGCAATAATAACTGTATATCGAAGTTTTTCATACTGTTTTATTTATAACTTCATGTTCCTGTTTTTGTGCTTTCCATTGACTGTTCCATTAAACGTTTGTCATAAACGCAGAAAATAAAGCTTTATTTTTACCGTGTGAGCAAAACATATGTGTATCTTATCTGTCGCCTTCCATACAAAATAAGATATGTCGGTGAGATGACCTTGTACTGTGCTTCTATTTATTACGAGCGTATCACGACCGATCGTATCTCACTCGAGGGTGGGACATTCGACCGAGTTCAAGCGAGCGATTTAACTCCAATGCAGCACTCTGATGGACACATTGTGTAATTAAATATAACTAGGCCTATGACTTGCAAATAATGTGTGAATTCAAGTTGTTCCCATTGTGGCTGTTACGTTTTTCTTGGTTTTGAATTCAGGGAAACAAAGTTCGATACAGAAAACCCTATTATCTCTGCTACTGAAATTGCCTGTTTCTCAAATTGTCTCCAAATATTTTCAAAACGACTACGAGAAAGAAAATAATGTAAATGCAAAAATCTTTGACGGGAATACGAAAAACAAAAAGACGAATTCGATAGGATTATCACAACAGCAATAGAAAATGACGTGGCACAATGTGGTCATATGGTACTCGTACTATATTTTACATACATTCATACATAAGTAATATAACACAACCAACATACGTAACATAATAACTAGGGGTCGGATTCATATGCACTAAAACGATAAAATCTACATTTTTAGGTTAGGTCCCGTGAATCAATTGTTTAGACAAACCAATGAATTTCATATTGCCAGACAAAACACCTACCATGTTGGTCCCTTTCTCGTATAGTTTGCCTACGAAAATAAGTTACAAATTATATTGAATTATTTATAATAACGTTCCAACATAAAGGTAAAGTACGGTAAGTAAATAAGTCATTTAGTACGTAGGATCGTGATTTTACTTCGTATGGTGATATCTGGTAACAGTTGGCAACACTGACAAGACGGCAATATTTGCAGTTTAGGAACTGTTCTTACGTGATCCTCACTCTGCGTGGAGTTGATATCGGCACGTAAATTATAAATACTAACGCGTCATTGGTAGTCATATGTTACCGCTTCTTGTGACTGGAGCGGCATCTTAGGAAGCCTAACCAATAAACAAACCCTTATCTTATCTCTTCAAAGGAAAGCGTCTTTGATACCTGCTGGGTATTAATAAAACGCTGACACTATACATTTGTAAGAGAGTCAGTAATGCATTTCATTATGGAGTAGCTTGTTGATTGCCACAATTTTATTATTTGCCGACATCAGTTCACTGTCTGTATGTTGTCAGGTTACAATAATTAAAATATGACTATTGTAATGAGTTTAAATGTCTACGTTTCTTCTGTAGACTTATTCCATTTTTTTTTTTTCGATTTTTCGTACGCTTATTTTTTTTTATTATTGAATTTTCAAGTTTATAGAACCCTATTTTACCTGAAGGTATATTAGGGCTGTAGTTAAATCATACATATCTTAGCCCTGTACAAATATATACATATTTATGACATTAAATACACATATTACATTAAATGTATATGACATAATAAAAATCATAGCTATATTATATACAAATACGTAGATATGAGATAAAATACAGTAGATATAGCCTAATACATAGAAATAGATGCACAATATATTAAACACAGACATATTACAAACCATACTTTCCCAGGACACATCACGCACAGACTTGTTACATAAAAAATAGGTAAGCATTTCGTAGAAACATACATATTACTTCTAAGGACATATATGACATAAAAATGACATGAAATAGACACATGACATACAAATGCATGTATAACACATAGACATATTATATAAAATACACAGACAAGACAGAAAAAAAAAGAAAATGACATAAAACTTATATATGATATAAAACAGTGATATTATAACTATTATTATTGTGATTATTCGTATTATTGTTAATAGTAGTAGTAGTATCTCCTTTTATTCCAACCTGTTTTGCCCTGTGGCATGTTAGATTAATGATACAAAAAAACAGAAAATATATATACACACAAAATTAACACATTCATATACCCTTACTAATTGCATTAACTACAACTTCTCTTACTATGGCAGAAACATATTAACTAGCTATTTACAGTGAATTGTGGATATGTGATATGAATTTCTGAAATTCTCTTGAACAGCATTTCTTTTTAAACATAAAACTCAGGGGTTTTTGAAATTGCCCAGAACGTGAGATGACATGTGACAGTAATAGCAGGCGAGTTCTTTCGAAAATTGGGCAATCAAATAGGAGGTGATGAACAGTCTGGTCGCTTTCCTCGCATTTACACATGGATTCAATTACATTATTGATTTTGAACCGTTTAAAATATGTTTTAAATTTTCTATGGCCTGAAATGAATTGCGTAAGCACGAAATTGGGTATCATGTGTTTACAGTTTAACCTAGAGATTATTGTAGGAAAGAATAAGTCTCTAGTTAGAGAATCGTGGTTTAAGAAACAGATTGCTGAAAAATGACAAATATTACATTCACATCCACTCAAGCTGAAATATGCTTTAACCTCTTTATTATTATTTTTTTACTCAGAATAGTCGATACTACTGTATAACATATAAGATTATGTACTATTCCTAATGAATCACTCTGTTGGCCTATATGATATATGATACATGTCACTTTAAGGCATGTAAGTATGATATTATGATCTATGGTGCGCCATATAATATTTTTATATTTTTAGAATTTATTTTCAGGTGCATAAACATATTTTTATTGATTTAGTATTTCAGGTCAAAATATAACGCACAATACAAATTTACGTACATATATACTGCAGTACGATATAACATACAGCGCAATATATAACACATTATGACGTGATGTTACAGAATTGCACGGCATGTAACTCATTTTGAAGGACGGGAAGACAAACTTTACAATTAACCTACTTAAACGCGATTATGAAAAAAAATTTTGTTGTTTACTTTAGAGCAATAAATTGTCCTTAATTCCTGGTAATGAAACATGCACATCATTATCAAGCTGACGATAAGATTAACCATTTTCTTAAAGGTAATTTTTTGGTATATGATGTGATATAATTATCTGTCAGCCAACTTCACAGTTCACAGTTATAATGGACCATCACATTTCTGCTTTCCGATCCACCATCCCTTTAATACATACCACTCTTTTCTATTAATATATTCATTTCCCAAGTATTTCTTGATTACTTTCTATTCTTCTGTTTTCACTGAATTGCTATATATCCTTCCCTATCTATCCTTTTCTATTCCCTCTCATACCTAGACTCTCTCTCTCCCATTTCTCGCTTTCGTATTAAATACTGTATTGCATATTCATTTACTTAATAATTCACATTTTTTCATTCATTTTCTTCTCTACTCTCAAATCTATCTACTCATAATTATTTTTTTCCAGCTATTTTCTCCTGAATTAATTGTTACATTTTTCTTTCTCTATTTTTATTTACGTATTTATTTCTTTCTCTTCACTTCACTCCTAAATTTCCTATTATTACCTCTTTTCATATATTTATTCCTATAATATTCCTACAGTTATAGTACCCCTGATATTACTTCCAAACCCACAACATTGAAAAACATTGAAATATAAACCACTTAGTTACACTTCCAATTTCTCTCTTTTCCACTTCACATTCGAAGTAACAGGAATGAAAAGTCTGACTGAAAGCAAGGAAATTATACCAAGTTAAGGTAATGTGAATGGGACGAGAGAATAAAAAACGAGAATAGCTCTAAAAATTACACCAACATCTTGCGAAATGTCTGAGCTTAAGCGCTTGACTAATGTACAAAATAGTCCGTAGCACTGACGTCAGTTGATATATGGGAAACATTACTAATCGTAAAACTGAAGTAATTCTTGCACAAAGTAACATAATGACGTCTTCCCTCCAAGATGTCCGTAATATGATAACCTTTTTAATTTGTACTGTTAGGTTGGCAATACACATATCAATAGAAAATCTGTTCGTAGAATATTTAAATCTGCACGTTTTCACTCCTACAAATTATGGCATTTACACACAATGCAAGAAGAAGATCAACAGATGCGTACTGATCGATCCTTCCTTCAGCATGTTCTCATCAGTGGCGAATGCTTATTCTTTGTGGATGAGTACTCTCATACAGAAAATACACGATAATGGTCCGAAGAAAACCCAAGATGGATGCGTGAAGCTAACAACCCTGGCGCTCCAAATAAGGAATTAGGTAAATAAGTTAGTAAATAAGTAAGTAAATTAGTGAGTAAGCAAATAAGTAACAAAGTTAGTAAAGGAGTAAGTAAATAAGTAAGCAAGTAAGAAAATAAGTTATTAAATAAGTAAGCAAATTATGAGTAAGTAACAAAGTTATTGAGGGAGTAAGTAAATAAGTAAGCAAGTAAGGAAATAAGTTAGTAAATAAGTAAGTAAATTAGTGAACAAGTAACAAAGTTATTAAAGGAGTTAGTAAATAAGTAAGCAAATAAGAAAATAAGTCATTAAATAAGTTAGCAAATTATGAGTAAGTAACAAAGTTAGTAAGGGAGTAAGTAAATAAGGAAGCAAGTAAGAAAATAAGTTATTAAATAAGTAAGTAAATTATGAGTAAGTTAGTAAGGAAGTAAGTAAATAAGTAAGCAAATAAGAAAATAAGTTCTTAAATAAGTAAGTAAATTATGAGTAACTAACAAAGTTAGTAAGGGAGTAAGTAAATAAGGAAGCAAGTAAGAAAATAAGTTATTAAATAAGTAAATAATTTATGAGTAAGTAACAAAGTTAGTAAGGAAGTAAGTAAATAAGTAAGCAAGTAAGAAAATAAGTTATTAAATAAGTAAGTAAATTATGAGTAAGTAACGAAGTTAGTAAGGGAGTAAGTAAATAAGTAAGCAAGTAAGAAAATAAGTTATTAAATAAGTAAGTACTTTATGAGTAAGTAACAAAGTTAGTAAGGAAGTAAGTAAATAAGTAAGCAAGTAATAAAATAAGTTATTAAATAAGTAAGCAAATTATGAGTAAGTAACGAAGTTAGTAAGGGAGTAAGTAAATAAGTAAGCAAGTAAGAAAATAAGTTATTAAATAAGTAAGTAAATTATAAGTAAGTAACAAAGTTAGTAAGGGAGTAAGTAAATAAGTAAGCAAGTAAGAAAATAAGTTAGTAAATACGTAAATTAGTGAATAAGTAAATAAATAAGTAACAAATTTAGTAAAGGAGTAAGTAAATAAGTAAGTAAGTAAGAAAATAAGTTATTAAATAAATAAGTAAATTATGAGCAAGTAACAAAGTTAGTAAGGGAGTAAGTAAATAAGTAAGCAAGTAAGAAAATAAGTTATTAAATAAGTAAGTAAATTATGAGTAAGTAACGAAGTTAGTAATGGAGTAAGTAAATAAGTAAGCAAGTAAGAAAATAAGTTATTAAATAAGTAAGTAAATGATGAGTAAGTAACAAAGTTAGTAAGGGAGTAAGTAAGTAAGTAAGCAAGTAAGAAAATAAGTTAGTAAATAAGTAAATTAGTGAATTAGTAAATAAATAAATAACAAATTTAGTAAAGGAGTAAGTAAATAAATAAGCAAGTAAGAAAATAAGTTAGTAAATACGTAAATTAGTGAATAAGTAAATAAATAAGTAACAAAGTTAGTAAAGGAGTAAGTAAATAAGTAAGCAAGTAAGAAAATAAGTTATTAAATGAATAAGTAAATTATGAGCAAGTAACAAAGTTAGTAAGGGAGTAAGTAAATAAGTAAGCAAGTAAGAAAATAAGTTATTAAATAAGTAAGTAAATTATGACTAAGTAACAAAGTTAGTAAGGGAGTAAGTAAATAAGTAAGCAAGAAAGAAAATAAGTTATTAAATAAGTAAGTATATTATGAGTAAGTAACAAAGTTAGTAAGGAAGTAAGTAAATAAGGAAGCAAGTAAGAAAATAAGTTATTAAAGAAGTAAGTAAATTATGAGTAAGTAACAAAGTTAGTAAGGGAGTAAGTAAATAAGTAAGCAAGTAAGAAAATAAGTTATTAAATAAGTAAGTAAATTATGAGTAACTTAAGTAACAAAGTTAGTTAGGTAAAGTAGTAAAGTAGTAGTAAGTAAAGTAAATAAGTAAGGAAGTAAGAAAATAAGTTATTAAATAAGTAAATTATGAGTAAGTAACAAAGTTAGTAAGGGAGTAAGTAAATAAGTAAGCAAGTAAGAAAATAAGTTAGTAAATAAGTAAGTAAATTAGTGAATAAGTAAATAAATAAATTAGTGAATAAGTAAATAAATAAGTTAGTGAATAAATAAGTAAATTAATGAGTAAGTAAATAAGCAAGTAAATTAGTAAGTAAATAAGTAAGTAAATACGTAAGTGGATAAATAGTAATTAGATAAGTAATTAAAAAATAAAAAAGTAAATGGGTAGATAAATAAATACTATAGATAAATAAATAGATATAACGTGAATCAGGCAATCCATTTAGTGAATTTAGTCAGTAACACAGTTCATTCCACTTCAGTCCAGGTTAGTCGCACAAACATGACAGCAGCCTGCCGAACAGTAGTTACTCGACCACTCGTTCCAACCACCGCACGCCGCACGTTTCTCTTACGAAAATCAGTTCGCCGCGATATGGCGTAATTGGGAGCAGTTATACAACGGCGAGGGGAAGATAAAAGATAATGGATGTTAATATCGTTATGGATCGGGCGGGGCGCCCGTGAAAAGGAAGAAGAGAGCCCTCCGCAAGATTAGCCAATCGACTTCACTATTGATCGCCATGCTTGATTCAGAGCCAGCAACCTATGTTTTCTCTTGTAAAGTATCACAAAGACTTCAAGAGTTTCAATTAAATAACGAACTATTTAATTAAAACCTGCAGAAAATAACGTGAGTTTAACAATCAAATGTTATTCGATGCCTGCTTCTTGACACTGACATACATCTATATATAATTTGAACTGGTAATGGAAATTACGGGAAAACGGCTGAACTGATTTTAATGAGTGACTCCTCATTTTCATGCCTGGCATACAAAGTTCTTCGGAAAAGTAGTAGTTTTCAGTGAAATGTCAATTTTCCTATATAATTTTCCTATTTTCCAAAATTCTTCTGTTGTCAGTTTTGAGAACTAATTTTATTCAATCATGGCCGACTTGATTGAATTTCAGAACAAAACACACACTACAATAAACAATAGGCTATTACACGAAGGCCATGACATGCAGGATTGCCGACATATTTAGAGCTCAATTCAATTTGTTATTAAAAACTGATTCTGCAGTGTATAATTTTCTGAGTAGGCCTACAGCTGTGTATTGGATATTCAAATCTACGAAACTTGAGGTGGTTTGATGACATTATTACCATTAGAAATTAAATATTATTATAGTTAATATCATGATGCGTCTATTTTTCATTAATTGTACATAATATTGATGCTATATTGATGACATGAAAGTGAAACGTTTTGAGGTTATGTACAGTAAGTAAATGTTGAGAATAACTTAATTTAGATCTTCATTTCTATAATTTACTGAGTGACTGCTATATTTACAAAACTTAGGTAAGATAATAATATTGTTATTAAAAATCAAATATGTTTATACTTATTAACCCAGTGGGGTTGGATCTTTTTCACATACTTAATGGCGGTGTAGTGTAGATATTGATATGTGTCATTGTCTCCAGTATTGGCTCGAGAGAGCGCAAAAATTACATTTCCTAAGGAAAGATCAAAAGGTATTACTTACTGATAAAATAAGAGGCCTAGAAAATTTTGTAGTCTCCAGATCATTTCAGCAAGATCTCTTAGTAGGATAAAATGATTTTACGCTCTACATTTCAAGTTCTACATGCAGCAGCTATACGAAAATGCTATTGTTCGAAAGCTTAGCAAACCTGACATTTTTTTTAACTTTTGCCTACAATCCACAATGACCCGAAATTACTACTGCTATCGTCCTGACATTGATACTTGCGTTTTCGCGTTGAAACTCAAAATTGAAGTTAGATAGGTTCAAGAAAAAGTATTTGGCCTAAAAAAATCCATTCAGAGGGAGTATGTTTCATTATTATGGAAGCAAATAACTATCAAAAAGACAAGTATTCTTCATTGAAAAGAAATCTGAAAAATTTTATTTGAACGTCTACCGAACTTAGTTTGCAGCAGTATTTGCTGCACAAGCCACTAGTTTATTTTAATTACCAGTTAAAATATTGGAGTGCAAGAGGCCAAATGCCTTTGTTATCAAACGCCTAGACCAAAACCAACAACGACAATTAGCACTTAATTGGCAAAACTTCATTTCTCACACTACTTTATTAAACTGTGTCGGACTGTAAAGAAAATAACTATAGCAATTTCCATATTTTATATGTTGCACAATATAGCCACTGCCCTTAAACATGCCGATTACAACACCTTTGAAGAAGTACATGGTCTCTTCGTCACTGGCAGTACATGGCGCATAGATATAATAGCTTTCAAGGAATCTACATGATCTGGATACATAATTGATCCCACTGTGCGTTTTGAAACGGATGAGGAACAACCAGCAGAAGTGGATAATGAAAAAATGAATATCTACAATCCTACCATTCCCTATTACCTCAAAAAATACCAGCTAAAAGAACTTGAAGTGATCGGAATTCTGGTTGGAGCAAGAGGTACCGCTACTCTCTTCATGAAAGATGTGTTTAAGAGGCTTGGAATACCTACATCTATTATTCCGATTGTAACCTTAGCTGCATTGAAAGGATCAATTGCTCTCCTGAAGAATCACCTATATTCGAAATCAAACTAAGTTCAGTAGCATTCTTTACTTTTTTGTAACACTTACCCTTCTAAAAATAGGTATATTTCCACTAATATACAAAATAAAATATTTGCAGCTATGTACTTGTAAGAATTTCATTGTTAAAACAAAATTAATGGTTTTTCTTGAACTTGTAAAAATGTCTATGGTTAAGTACTCTTTGTCCCTTGTGGCAGCTCACGAATGGTGAGAAGATATGTAAATTTAAAAATATTGTGAAATATTTCAATTATCCTACCAATATTTTTTTCCATTGCTCTATTAAAATTAAAGCACATAGCCTATTAACCTGTTGTATCCTATAGGATACATTCCGAATTTAAGCGTTAATCTTATTTGTATAAATATAGGGTGTTTCCGGGCTGGTGTTACAAACTTTCAGGGATGATAGGGAAGGGCACATGTATCAACTTGATATAAGGAACCCTGGTCCGGAAATGACTGAGTCGAAAGTTATAAGCAAAATTAGTTGTGTGGAAATGGAATTGTAATTTGACACCAAGTCCATCCTTCCCTTAACCTTTGGAACAATCGTGGAAAGATGGTATGGGGCGGATGTCTCCTAAGTGGGTACTTATCCGATACAATCTGTGAGCTTCTCTACTGTTCCTATTGGCTCATCCGTATTCGAAAATCAGGTCTGCATAATATTCCGCTCTCGTGTAGGCCTATTCCTCCATTTCACTAGGACTGATCGACTGGACACTGCAACTTGTACACATACACTGCAGTCTACAGACGTGCATATCAGAACCGACCATGTCCGTTACACATTACGCTATCTGCATTGCTTTAGTGTAGTTTCCTGTCCTCACCCCTCAGACAGCGCACTGAATGGAATACTGTAAGTAGACAACGTAAACAACGTCAGATGAATACAATATGTGTAAGGTGTACAGATAAACACACATAAATAAGGTGTACAGAGGAATACAATTATTTCATTTCCACACAACTATTTTTGCTTATAACTTTCGACTCGGTCATTTCCGGACCGGGGTTCCTATCTCAAATTGATACATGTGCCCTTCGCCATCATCCCTGAAAGTTTGTAACACTAGCCCGGAAACACCCTGTACAAAACATAAAAATTATATAACGCTCCAGCTCTTCCTGTACTATCATAAGATACTGAAAGTTGCACTATCACAACCACAAATAAATCCGGACTGAAATCTGCCGAGATTTAATGTATGTGAAAAGAGCAGGATGCGATTTTATTCATCAGACTTAAAAATTTAAGGACGAAATTTTCCAAGAACAGAAAGTAACCCCAATTTTGGAAGAAACGATAATATACGAAACGAATGTATTTCTAAACCGAATATTCAGATCTGAATTGCCAAAATTACTGTATATAATATCAAGAACTTCAAGCCAGACGTGACTGTTATATAATAACACAAAAATTAAGTTTCTTATTTTAATCATACCTTCTTATCTTCGTCTACTATGTGGTAGGCATGAATAACTGTTCACGTAACTGTTGAAGGCTGCAAATGTGAGATTAATTATGGTTAAGGATTTAAAAGTTCGCAGTTGAACTTTAACTTTGAATATCTCCGAAAATATTTCATGTGGATTAGTCATGTCTGGTTTTAAAACCTTCACATACTTAATCGAAATGAAAGGTGAAAGCAAAGTCGACTAATGATGAAACTGTCGGATGAATTCTATGACCGGATCAGGCCAACAATGGCCAGTATCCTTGAAAGTTTAATGGTGATTAGGTCTATTATTGTTATTATTATCACCATTATTATTATTATTATTATTATTACTATTACTACTTATATTTTTATTAGGAATATTCCATTATACAATGGTTCTCCTTCAACCCAAAGCAATCTGCTGTCACCAAATATCCCTGTGCACAGCATCAACACTTCTAGTCCCTTTCTCTGCTTGCTCCATCGAACCCCATCCAACCAACATTCTTGTTCGTGGTCTACCCCTTCCTGTTGTCCCTTTCGCCGTCCTATTCAGTATCTTCCATGGTATTCTGTTTTCAGTCATCCATTTTAAATGTCCATATCAACTCAAACGTTTTCCTTCTATTGTTTCTAAAATATTTTTGTCCTCTTCCATAATGTCTCTGATTCTGTTACATCGAATTTTATATTTTCTTGATTTTTTGGAGGTCAGCAAGAAGTTTTATTATTATTATTATTATTATTATTATTATTATTATTATTATTATTATTCCGATGAAAGACATGAGAGTCCACAAACTTTTTTATAATAGAAAATCAAAATTTATTTCACCAGTCTCTAGATGCATATATGCATGGCTGCTAATTCGATCCTTTCAATGCAAAGACTTATCATTTATGTATTCTTTTGCATATTATACCTAATTTTATTGTATCATCTCTAGTATTCTCATAGTATAATGTCATAAATTAGAGAAAAATTCTTCTTTTAAGATCGTTTATTTTGAGTTCTATTTTTATCTTTATTTTTATTTTATTTTTTATGCATTTATTGACAAACATCACAATTTACTTTACTTATTTCAAATTATTATTATTATTATTATTATTATTATTATTATTATCATTATTATTATTATTATTATTATTATTATTATTATTATTATTACAAATTAATTTTGATAATAATTTTATTCAAATTTTAACCTGCACATTCTGTAGGCCTATTATTATTGTAGGCTATCATTTGTGCTGGGTTATCATTGGTCCATGGCTGTTGACCAGCACATTATTATTGTAATACATAAATAAATAAAATAAATTATTATTATTATTCATTTTGATAATTGTATTCAAATTTTAATCTGCATATTCTGTATTATTATTTTAGGCTATGATTTGTGCTGGGTTATCATTGGTCTACGGCTGTTGACCAGCACATTAATATTATAATACATAAATAAATAAAATAAATTATTATTATTACTACTACTACTACTACTATTATTATTATTATTAATTTTGTGGTATTATTATACAGTAGTATGTAGTAGTAATAGTAGAAGTGAGGCTTATAGCAGCAGCAGCAGCAGCAGCAGCAGCAGTAGTAGTAGTAGTAGTAGTAGTAGTAGCAGCAGTAGTAGTAGTAGTAGTAGTAGTAGTAGTAACAGCAGCAGCAATAGTAGTATTAGTGGCGGTGGTGGTTGCAGCAGTAGTGAGTGATGATAAAATGTGATGATGATGATGATGATGATGATGATGATGATGATGATGATGATGATGATGATGATAAATTATAGTACTGAAGGCGAAATTTTCTTTTGATTGAATAGAATGTAGAAGAAATGAAGTTGTACCCGCTCTACTCTCAATAGAAACTTTTACAATCAAAGACATACTTCACGATTGATTACTTCTTATTCAGTTCAAATAATTTAATTAGCTCGCTCGCCATTCCTTTGCGACAACAGCCATAGAAGCTGCTTGGATATGTATAATTGTGCCTTACTTGTTTTTTAAACGCTCTAAAAGTTTAAACATGCAGTTGGTCAGTGTTTTTAGAACGCAGTTAGAGCTTTCCCCGAAGTTCACAACCCTACGCTCCGGTTTTATAAATGGTGATAGGCTGTAACCAAGTTAGACGGTTTTTGTATTGTATAGCCGGACCGGCTAGTGTCTATATACTACACACACAGCATCCAAAATAACACCCGTGGGGGTTTCAGGGGGCCTTTTATATTGTTTGAAACACAGCGGGGTCAGCAGTAGGCCGAGGCGCTAACGAAATTAAGTCGCAACTCGGTCCGATTTGTATTCCGCAGCAGTGAGGGCTGCAGGCAGTACCTTTGTGGCGGGACAGCCGGCAAGATTCGCGCGCCCTCTGCCTGCAACAGCGGCACAAGTCCGAATGCTCTTCGTTGCGTTAGTTAGCCTACACTCAGTACAAACTTTCGGGTACGCTACTGGCGAGGAGGGGAATATATCCTACGTTTTAGGAAAGTAATTTCTTTAATGGTAAATCCAAATTGGGAGAGTAGTCCGATTCGACTAAATTTATCATCATCATCATCATCATCATCGTCGTCGGTAGTTAAAGGGTGTAAATGATATGTTGTTATTGAAGTGTTGTATCAGTGAAGAATTATGTTGTGTCAGTGAAGTGTGTTGTATCAGTGAAGAAGTATGTCGTGTCAGTGAAGTGTGCTGTGTAAGTGAAACGTGTTCCTGTCAGTGAAGCTTTATAGTTTATAGTGGCAGTGCAAAGTATTTGAACAGTGAAATGTTTTTGAAGTGTTAGTGAAATCAGGATAGAATCAGTGAAATGTGTCGTAGTTCCAGTGCAGTGAGTGAGTTGACAGCGAAATGAGTGTAATGTTGAAAGGTACTTGTGCAGATATGAACATATCATACTCGTGGGTTTTAGTTCGATCCTAGTTTTAAGATACAAATTAGATTTATTTCAAATGTTATTTTAAGTGATCGTTTCATTTAATTTAGGATATTCCCTGTTGTTGTTGTTGTTGTTATTATTATTAATTATTGTTAGTATTAATTATTAGTATTATTATTAATTGTATTTTAATTAATAAGTTTATTATTGTCATTACTGAGTGTAATTACTTACCACTGCCACCGGGTATATACTCATTGCAGTGTGAATAAATACAGACATACATCATCATCATCATCAATAATCATCATCATCATCATCAATTTTTATTTCATTTGGTTATTTTACGACGCTATATCAACATCTCAGGTTATTTAGCATCTGAATGAAATGAAGGTGATAATGCCGGTAAAATAAGTCCAGAGTCCAGCACCGAAAGTTACCCAGCATTTGCTCGTATTGGGTTGAGGGAAAACCCCAGAAAAAAAAACCTCAACCAGGTAACTTGCCCCGACCGGGATTCGAATTCGTGTCACCTGGTTTCGCTGCCAGACGCGCTGACCGTTACTCATCATCATCAATCATCACACCTCTCTTTCCAGCTTTAGGCGCTGTGTTCTGCTATAGTTCTAAACCAACGTTTCGATATTACTATATAGCTAAGTTCATTCCTTTTTGCTGTTAGTAGGCCTAACGGCAGATTTGCATAAATAAAATTTTTAGTGTGAATAGGATGAAATATGTCGGTTTCATTCCAAGAGTTTAAAATTCTTAAAATCAATATTAAGTTACTTACAATAAATATTTAATTCTAAATTGACAGCCATAATGATTTTCTTTAATTTTCTACCATTATAAAAGTTCTCTTAGCTTTAATATATAAGACCATACCACAGTCTAATACATAGCCTATAGTCACGAAGCTCAATACATAGGGAATATGCATCCATTGACAGTTGAACTTGCTAGTTGGTAACCACTAGGATCGCTACTAACACCTCATCACAGACCCCTTCCCTAGCAGACGACAAAATATACTGTACTTTCGTTAACGTGTTCTTTTGGAAAAATTAACACCTTCCTTCCATTATTAAAATATTAACTACATAAGATTTATTATTTTATGAAGTGCATAATATATTTTATAAACTCAACTTGCTGGAACTTTCGGAAGAAGGATAACTCTGGCCTCTTTTTCGTACAATTTCTAGCACTACAAATGTCTCCTCCTTGTCCCATATTATTATTCCAATTATTGTATTTTAGCCATTAACATTTATTACAACCTAAAACGAACATTTTACACTTTACACAACTTTTCTTTTTCTTCACAACAATGCGAAATACGGCACAGTCTATTATTCCTAGCACTTCAAGTCGCAAGCCGCTTGGAGCGCTGTTGTTCAGTTAACTGTACGGAAGACAGGTTTGAACCTCATAAGTAACACCAATAAGGCATCACTCATGAGGCAACTAGACCAGGAGATAATGGGGTAGGGTGGCCAGTTCCTTTCCCCCTCCAATGCATACATCGCCGATTAGCTACATATTCCATTATCAGAAAATGTCCATATCCCAAAATCAATTCACATTAAATTTAATATCTGTAGATTCTTTCTTTCTTTCTTTCTTTCTTTCTTTCTTTCTTTCTTTCTTTCTTTCCATTCCAGTAATATACTCCGATCCATATAAGTTCAATATTTTTAGATGTTGATAAGATTTCTTTATTCTCATTTTCTTGGTTGGGTCAAACATTAGAAAAGGTTTTGTAATACAGGATCTCAATACAGAGTAGAACAATTTCAAGGTAAATTTGATAACACAATCTCAAGGGAAAAAATGGAACTCTCTGGATCATAATCCACAGTTAATTCCCTATTTACCACGAAAATCGTCTGTAGCTGCATTTAGATTGGCAACAAGCCATGACTGTTTGGCCAAACACCTACATAGAATAGGAATATATCAGTCCCCTAACTGCCCATTGTGCAACTCAAACCAAGCAATGGATTCGGAACACCTCAAAATCTGTGCTTCAGTGGCTGGCCATGATATCTTTGAAAAATATTGGAGTGCAAGAAGTCAAATGACTTTATTGTCAAACGCCTGGCATTAGAAAACAACTACAACAATTGCAAGGTCTCATTGTCAGATTTTGAATGTTTACTGGATGATTTCGGTTTTGCTCTATTTGCTATCCTGTTTTAAGTAATTCTTATCAGCAACTTTACAAGTATTTCATCAGGTTGTAAAGTTTTCTTGTAACATTACACTTTATCCTTTACGGAACATCACGTGTGTGTTAATTTCCTCTTCTTTTAAATGTTGCTAATATTTGCCTCATCTATTAATAATTGCACGAGGAGATATGTCAATAAGATGAAACCAGGAGTGCAATTTAATAAGATTATTCAACGAACAAAATTAAATAACTTGTAAAGCTGAATTAATTACGTAGGCTAAATTATAACAATAATATATCATAAAACACAGCAATAAGACATTATTATGTTTCCTTGTAATGAAGTTCAGAAACAAACTGCTATCTATCACGGCATACTAAATACTATCACAGTCTATAGTCCCGTCGCTCTAATTTCCGGCAGCCAATCGCGTTGCAGGTCGGCTACATTTAAACGTGTGCGTCTTGTGATTCGCTTATGAAGACGTTATTCATTCCTTAAGGCTCGATAAATGCTTAATATAATCGCCCGCCATTTTGGCTCTTTCGTTGGCGTTCGCAGAAAGCATACGAAGACGTTATTTGCCGCTCAATTATTTGCTCAATTACAGTGCGTTTGATTTATTATCATAGGAGCTACGGCATGATAATTTTTTTACGGTGTGGCAAATAGATTCCTCGTATGGTAGCTCGGTAACGAAAGAACAAAAATGGCGAACGATACTACCTACCTAGACTTTATAGAGCCTTCACTTCCTAAGGCGTAAGCAAAGAGGAGGAGTCACGCCGGAAATAACAGCGTCGCGACTATAGTATACTGTATACAGTCACGAAGCTCAATACGTAGGGAATATGCATCCATAGATAGCTGCTAACCACTAGGATCGCTACCGTCGCCTCATCACAGACAATGCGAAATAGTGCCGGCACAGTCTATTGTTCCTAGTACTCTCAACAACTCAACCTTCGTGACTGTATATACTAGATACTATTGCCAACTACTCAGAGCGGAAATACGAAACAACAATACTTAACCTCAAAAGTAAGATAAGCTGAAATGTTACATGCACAGAATATAAATACGAAATGATTATTACTTGAAGTTACAGTTACTGAAAACGCAATTTTAAAAGTTAAGCCCTTCGGGCTCGTGAAATTATCAGTAAGATGAATTTTGTTATTACAGATTACATGTCCAGTACTGTACGAAGCGTCTTATCAGAGAAGAGCTTCCTTACAAAGCGTCTTATCAAGAAACATAACTGTGATTGGTTGATTTCAATGCTGTTCTGAAACGTTATTGGCCAATATTGCAAATTTATCCTATAAGTTGAATAATCTGCAACATTTGGTCATCCTTAATTATAGTATAACCACAGTTTACTATATACAGTCACGAAGCTTGAATTTCGAGGGTGCTAGAAACAATAGACTGTGACGGTTCTATTTTGCATTGCCTGTAATGAGGCGATATTAGCGATCCTAGTGGTGAGCAACTACATAATGTTTGCATATTTACTACGTATTGAGCTTCGCGACTGTATATACTACACTGTGGTATTACGTACTTCGTTGTTTGTAATGCAACGAGCATTACATGGTACCCAGTTCAATAATCTTCAATAGAATCTTGTTCCATCTCGACTTTGAGCTCTGTGAGCCATGCTCAATAAAAATTGTTATACTTTAAAATTTGAATAACTGATTAAATGGCGATCTTACTTATTTACTTACTGGCTTTTAAGGAACCCGGAGGTTCATTGCCGCCCTCACATAAGCCCGCCATTGGTCCCTATCCTGAGCAAGATTAATCCAGTCTCTATCATCATATCTCACCTCCCTCAAATCCATTTTAATATTATCTTCCCATCTACGTCTCGGCCTCCCTAAAGGTCTTTTTCCCTCCGGCCTCCCAACTAACATCTTACTCGTGTTAATTATGTAAGCATGTGCGGCTTACAGCAGTTTCGGTGCTACTTGACACCATCCTCAGAGAAGGCTCTGAGGATGGTGTCATGTAGCACCGAAACAGGTGTAAGCCGCACATGCTTACATAATTAAGACGAGTAAGATCGCCATTTAATCAATTATTTAGGCCTATATTCAAGTGTTAAAAGTAGTGTACGAAAGATTCAACATGGATTTAAAATTTGGTTTCCACAATATTTGCAAACAATTCTTACCATAAATATTTTACTGTTCATCAGTAAGCACTATAAATACGACAAGCTTTTTGCAGTTTTTTTTCTGAGTCTTTTCATTCGGGCATTGTGAACTTTTCTGTAGTGGAAATTTTCTCTTTGGACATTTTTGCACTGGACATTTAACGTGCTGGACATTCTGTATTGCCCTTCACGACCAGGGAGCTTAAATAAATTATTAGTGAGTACTCGTAAAATTCAGTTCTAAGCAAAAATCTTACATTTGAATATTTACCAGCAAATACACTACCATGTTACCAAATTGCAAATTGTAAAAGGAAAATAATACCCGTATTAATTTATTTACGAATAAAATATTATTTTCAGTTAACATAAATTGAAATAGAATATAACAGTGATTTCAAACTGGAGCTTTCTTTTGAACACGTTGTCGTGTATAATTGTCGTGTATAGTTCCTGGGGTAGCTCAGTCGGAAGAGCGTTCGCGCGCTAAGCGAAGGATCCCGAGATCGATACCCGGCCCAGGAACAATTTTTCCTTGAAATTATTCAAACCTGCTTTACAGGGAGCTACTACCTGAAAGCCAGATTTGTATAAATAGAAATAATTTGCAAATAATCTTATCGCTCATTACATCTGATTGGGGTTCTGACAGATAATGTACGTATATTATATTGCTGTAGTACTTATCATTTAATCCTAATAGTCAATGCTGTAATCATGAAGATCCTCACAGTCATCGTTATCATCATCAGCATCTTCATAGTTGTTGTCATAAATACTTCATAAATTTAGTCATCAAAATATTTATAATAATGTCCCAAACTCATCTTCATAATCAACAACTTCATTGAGACAACTATCATCAAATTCTTCATACTAATAGTTATCAATAATTCCTTCATACTCGTTAACATCATCAATACCTCTGTAAACTAATTTGTCACCATAATTGTCGTTATCATAGTTGTCATCATTAAAATAATTCATCTTCATCTCAGCCGTCGTTACGTCATAATAGCGACCATCGATATCTCCATAGCCATCGTTATCATAATCTTCTTCGACACCATCAAATGTTTTTGAAGTCTTAGTGAAATCAAGATAGTGTCAGTAAAATGTGTCGTAGTTCCGGTGCAGTGTGTGAGTTGATAGCGAAATGAGTGTAATGTTGAAAGGTACTTATGCAAGTATGAACATATATCATATATACTCGTGGTTTTAAGTTCTAACTTAGGGTTAAGATATAAATTAGATATACTTTGATTAATTATGTTATATTAAGTGATTCATTTAATTTAGGATAGTCCTTGTTAATATTATTAAATATATTGCTATTATTATTTTATTATTAATATTATGACTACTTTATTATTATTATAATTATTGAGTGTAATTAGTTATCACTGCCACCGGGTATTTACCCATTTGCAGTGTGATAAATACATACATACGCATACACATACATACACCATCAACTTCCTTACTTGCTTCAAGTAAAATTCCCGTGTTTTCCCTAATTGTTTGTGGATTTTTCTCCTAACATATTCACGTCATCCGCATAAACAAGCAGCTGATGTAAACCGTTCAATTCCAAACCCTCTCTGTTATCCTGAACTTTCCTAATGTCATATTCTAGAGCGAAGTTAAAAAGTAAGGGTGATAGTGCATCTCCCTGCTTTAGCCCGCAGTGAATTGGAAAAGCATCAGATAGAAACTGGCCTATATGGACACTGCTGTATGTTTCACTGAAACACATTTTAATTAATCGAACTAGTTTCTTGGTAATACCAAATTCAATAAGAATATTGTATAAAACTTCTCTTTTAACCGAGTCATAAGCTTATGCCTTTTAGAAATCTACGAATAACTGATGTACTGTACCCTTATATTCCCATTTTGTCTCCAATACCTGTCGACTACAAAAAATCTGATCAATAGTCTATATATTACGCCTGAAACCACACTGATGATCCCAATAATTTCACCTACATGAGGAGTTAATCTTCTCAAATGAATATTGGACAGAATGTTGTATGAATAATAATAATAATAATAATAATAATAATAATAATAATAATAATAATAATAACAACAGAATTATTATTATTACTATTATTATTATTATTATTATTATTATTATTATTATTATTATTATTATTATTAACAGAATTATTATTATTATTATTATTATTATTATTATTATTATTAAGCTGCGGATTTATGCCTATATGCCTATTTTAATCCTTAACCTGAAGGCGGAAGCCTTTAATTTACATATCCATTTTAAGACATTGTGAGTATTATATGCCTATAATGGCTATTTCACTAGTAAATGTCTATTTGCTTATAAATGCCTAAATGCCTAAAAGTTGCCTAAATATCCGTATTATATATTATACTTGAATTTACTAACCATTCTATCGATATTTTTTTAATCTGTAATTTGTTTCTTTTTTATCCAGCAGAGGAAAGTGATATAACAATCGATAATTCTGTGTGTTACGTTTTACTGCCAGCAGAGCGCGGAGAAATCGAATAATTTAAAATAAACGAATGAGAAAAAAATTAGGTAATTTCATAGAAGACGGGCACTTGGTTGAATGTAGTAAGTATTACCAACTTCTTTCTTTCAGAGTTAAATGTTAGTGATCTTTTAGTGACTTTTACATGTTAGTTCTAGGTTTTTGTACTAGGTGTCGCCGTGATTTTCTTTTAATTTTATTGGTTATAGTTGTCATTTGTTCTAGAATTTTCGTTAATTTTGAATGGATAATGACGTTATCAGTCGTTCTTGGTTGTTTGACGTGAGTGGTGTTATGTTGTGTCTGATGGCTAAAGCTATTGAAAGTTTCTCATTTTATGATTTTTGTGATTTTCTTTCGATTTGATTGGTTATAGTTATCTTTTATTCTAGAATTTTCATTAATTTTTCATGGATAATGACGTTGCCCTGTTGTTCTTGGTTGTTTGACGTGAGTGGTGTTACATTGTAGATTTGTCTGCATTTGTCGAATGCGCATCATCATGCTTACGAAAAGCCACTTTTCAGTTCCAATAATTTATTTTGTGTGCACAAGGTTGGAATTTTGAAGTAAGAGGGAAAGGAAGGAAACCGTGTTCTGAAATTTATCTATTAAATTTTGTGTCGATTTTGGTTTAGTTCTTTCGCTGGTGAAGAAGGATTGTGTTGAATGTTGAGAAGAAAACTGTTTTTCTGTGGTTTAAAGGAATTATTTACTGAATTTTCTGTAGAAGTTAAGATGTAATAAGTGTTCGAAGAGAATTTCATTTAGTGTAAACACGCGGTTTATTTACGCAAAGTTGACTGTACGACAAAGTGTTGGTTTAGTTCTTTGTTGCCTGCAAGGTTTAAGTTTAGATTGCCTTAAAGCCTGTGTCATATATACTGGAAGTGAAGAGGTTGTCGTTGAAGACGTCGATGAGAATTGAATTTTATTTGATAAGATGATAAATTATTATGTTTTGTTTTGTGTTTTAGTGATTTTTGGGGGTAAAGTGCGGACGAAAACTGCCAGAAAAGTACTACCAACTATGAAGTTCGAATGCCACGAAACGCCAAAAAAAATCGAAGGCGAAAAATTAAATATATTTTCATTTTTTTGGAGGGCTTGTTCTTCTTTAAAAATATGAATATATATTTGATTTTTCATCTTTGATTTTGCGATGTTTGGTGACATTTGGACTTCATAGTTGGCAGAACGTTTTTGGTAGTTTTCGACAGCCATGTTGGATCTTGCCCGTCTTCTAGGAAATTACCAAAAATTATTTCGAAAGCCGCATGAATCATTGTGGTAGTTGACTTGAGTAGTCGTTTTAAACTGTGTATCCGTTTTGTGAGTTTGTGAATTGAGTATGGAGTTGAGTTTTCTGTTGTAATACGTCAAGTATACCGTGGAGATAGGCTATGTCAAAACAAAAGTCATCAGAAGCACTGATTGGAAAATATATATTGACATTACTGCGTTCCCACTGGTTTGGTCCCAACTGAGATTGGATCCCTGAAGTATTGCCCCATCACTTCATGTGAAGATAAGGGAGTTTCTCCCAATTTAAGAACATTCTTACAGACAATAGACATCAGTTCTCTTTACAACGTTTAGACGAATATTTAGTTATTCACTGCCATAATGACATTACTGTAGAATCTAGTGTATAATGCTACGCTATGGTCGTGTTAGCCATTGAAAATTAAAAATTGAAGAGTCTACTGCAAGAATGATGGATGTCATTTGGAATACGTTTTGCAAGAGAAGCAACTGAAAGTTTGAAATGCTTAGCGCTCAAAGCTTAACTGTGATTTTCCGATCATTACTGGACAATGACTATCAGTGTTTTTTTTAGTAGGTTATTTTACGACGCTTTATCAACATCTAAGGTTATTTAGCGTCTGAATGAGATGAAGGTGATAATGCCGGTGCCATGAGTCCGGGGTCCAACACCGAAAGTTACCCAGCATTTGCTCGTATTGGGTTGAGGGAAAACCCCAGAAAAAACCTCAACCAGGTAACTTGCCCCAACCGGGAATCGAACCCGGGCCACCTGGTTTCGCGGCTAGACGCGCTGACCGTTACTCCACAGATGTGGATACTATCAGTGTTAATGCCATATAACTCTCTATGTACATTCTATATGTCTTAAGCTATGCATTGACAGTCTTGGTTCATTTTCGACAAGAAAGTGACATCCATCATTCTTGCAGTGGACTCTTCAATTGTTAGTGCCTTTTTAAATGCCTATTTTGCCTGCCTACTGATTTTAGTGCCTAAAAATCCGCAGCTTGATTATTATTATTATTATTATTATTATTATTATTATTATTATTATTGTTATTATTATTGTTATTACTATTATTTAATAAACATCAATCTTTAAAAAGTCAATGAATCTTTTAGCTTCCAACAATTTGTTCTGATCATTAACGAGCAAAAGAAATTCACGATTCTCTAGCACGGATCTGTCGGGATACATGATTAGTACGGAGCAAGAGAACACGGAATTAACGCAAGACAAAGGACGAGCACTCAGTCAATATGAAGATCGCCACTTTCTTGTAGCGAATCAAACTCGGGTCTGGTAGGTTTGCAGACAGACACGCTACCACAGTAGCCACGGTAGAAGAAATGTCGTGTCGCATATTAATTATTAACAGTAGTCCCAACAGCAGATTTTAAACATGAGGATTTGTTTCCAAGATTCATTACTTCAAGCTAGGAAATCTGGACGCGGATTCGTTGCAATGCCTTTCCCGCTGAAGCCACATCCTGCACAGTGATTTCAAGCAATTAAATCGGAAGGGGCTTTAGACCACTCCTGAGCGGAGAGGCAGCTGAGGAACGAGAAGATTTCGCGGCGATATAAATGTGCAAGGCGCGGAGGTGCGGGGGTTGGGACTAGAGCAGATATATAGAGAGGCTAGGGACGTATATAAATTGTATGGCTATCGTAACAAAAGTGGGGATCTGAAGTAGCTACAAGTAGCACAAGGAAGCGCCTACAGCTCCGCAACTTGGCGGGGACGTCTGTCCTGTCCACCAGCCGCCATCTACTTCAACGACGACACCTACACCGCTTACTTACAAATGGCTTTTAAGGGACCCGCAGATTCATTGCCGCCTTCACATAAGTCCGCCATCGGTCCCTATCCTGAGCAAGATTAATTCAGTCTCTATCATCATATCCCACCTCCCTCAAATCCACTTTAATATTATCCTCCCATCTACGTCTCGGGCTCCCCAAAAGTCTTATTCCCTCCGGCCTTCCAACTAACACTCTATATCAGTGGTCGTCAGCACTCGCTGAAATTTGCGAAGAGTAAGCGATGCCGTCCCATGTGCCCCGTCGTGCAGCAGGAAGAGATAGAGAGCATACCCGCTAGCAGCTACGAGTGCACCATGGTGCACTGTGTTTTCCGCGGGTAAGAGACGCTAGCCCCAGGGTGCTCTGCGCTGACGACCGCTGCTCTATATGCATTTCTGGATTCACCCATACGTGCTACATGCCCTGCCCATCTCAAACGTCTGGATTTAATAAATAATTTCAAGGGAAAAATTATTCCGGGGACGGGTATCGATGCTGGGACTCTTCGCTTAGCGCACGAATGCTCTACCGACTGAGCTACCCCAAGAACCATACACGACACCGTCACAGTTCTTCCCTCTATATCCACACAACTTAAATGGGCTGACAAGACGCCAGAAACCCAACTTTGAGTGCACACAATTCTGTGTGACTTAAATTGTGGCTTTCTGTTAACATGCCTACAGTAACGAATATATTATGATAATCTGGCTTTCAAGTAGAAACTCCCTGTGAAGCAGGCTTGAATAATTTCAAGGGAAAAATTGTTTCGGGGGCCGGGTATCGATCCCGGAATCTTTAGCTTAGCGCACGAATGTCCTACCCACTGAGCTACCTCAGGAACCATACACGACACTGTCACAATTCTTCGCTCTATATCCACACAACTCTGGATTTAATGTTCCTAATTATGTCAGGTGAAGAATAAAATGCATGCAGTTCTTCGTTATGTAATTTTCTCCATTCTCCTGTAACTTCATCCCTCTTAGCCCCAAATATTTTCCTTAACCTCTTCAGTCCCGAATTTATATTTTTTTTAAATTGAAAAAAAAAATCGGTCACATAATCAATCTGGGGTTCCAAAAATCCCAAATCAAGTCTTCTCAGAAAATCAAATTTTGGGATAATTTTTACTCTTGGTGCCCCCAAATTTTAAATTCTAATTTATAATTCCGGTATAAAAATGTTGCAAACGTGATACTCTTCATTTCTATCAAATTTAATTTTTCAAAATTTTCAAAATTATCCAAGACGCTGCAAAAAAATTAAAAGAAAATTAAGTAGGCCTATAGTATACTCTACAACAGGACTGAAGAGGCTAAGTGCCTTATTCTCAAACACCCTTAACTTCTGTTCCTCTCTCAAAGTGAGAGTCCAAGTTTCACAACTAATACAGAAAAACCGGTAATATAAATTGTTTTATAAATTGTAACTTCCAGCTTTTTTGAGAGCAGACTGGATAATAAAAGCTTCTCAACCGAATAATAACAGGCATTTCTCATATTTATACCGTGTTTAACTTCATAAATAGACATGAATAATACAAACACAACTCTAACCTGTTTATCAGGACTGTTTGGTATTAGCACGAAAGTCCCGTCAAATAGAAGACTCTTTCCTCTGTTTAAGTGACATTTGCAATGAATGTGAACAATCGTGTATGAGTGACATGTAATAGAAACGAGGAAGTAGCTGTAGAACATTGAAGACATCCTGTTTTACCACGCGGTTATAATACCCATAAGCCGCACACAATATAACCGCTGCAGCTGGATAAAATATAAGCGATTTACAAGTTGGTGCAAAGGAGAATTTTACTGCAAAAGTAACATAAAATTGTTATTCACGAGTGCTTTGCTATTCGATTACCGCCGAGTACGTGACCACATTAACCAAGAGGCGTCGATGTGCTGAAGGACAGCGCCGTGCAGCGTAATTATTTCACGAGGAAAGGAGTGTACATTTGGAAGTGACGGAGAAATACGTGTCTCTCGCTCCTGATAATCTGTCCCTCTTAAATAACCCAACACCGCACTGGAGAGGTCACAAAGATAGCCGACCTCAGCAAGCCGCTGGACTGACGTACAAGTGGCGACTGATGTTGTACTGCCATGCTTTTGGTGCTAAAACAGGAGCCCACTTTAGCTGCTCGGCTGTAGAATGTATTTTAACGCACAAATCTCTAATAACGATATTTGCAGGAGATTATTTTGAGGTAGAAGCGGGACGTGAACAAAGCTTTTAAGACAATGTAATACATTACACAGGGTTGCCATTTTTTGGCGTCTTACATGACGAAGAGTAATTTTGAATGACTTTGCTCTCTGCAAAAATGAAATCCGTTTTCGTCAAACACCCACAGTTTTTATGCAATTCCTTAAGTGCTCTATATTTAAATTTCGCGCATAATCTTATAAATAGGTAGGGTAAAGGTACGGTCACACGTCGCTACTTTTGCTGCGCAACTTTTGTACTGCAGCTGCAAAAGTTGCGTGTCGTGTTCACATGTAAGCCAAAAGTAGCGTGCTGCACGCTCATTTACGTGCTGGGCAACCCGAGTGCTGCAAAAGTTGCAACTGGAGGTTGCGAGTCTGTTCACACACAAGGCGCTACTTTTGCAGCCGCAGTCGTGCTGCAGGTTTCCATCTCCGTGTTGACTTCTCAATTTACATTTTGTGGTTATGTTCGCATTATTAATAAACTCATGCGAAAGCTTACTTATCTATTACTTGCTTTTCTGTCCTAACTAGTATTCAGAAATTGGCATTATTTTTACTATAAAGCTTTTAAAAACGCCTATATACTTAAATGATAACCAACAGCATATTCACGCAATCAATTTTGGCAACCCTCCTGTTGAAACTACGCTACAGAAAATTAAAAAATTGAATTATATCGTCAGCACTTATGCTCAGACTGTGTTGTGCATTTAATAACTGTTACAAATAATTTATTTTCATCACATCTAACATTAAAATACATCCAAACAATAAAAGTATCATTGGCACATTTGGGTGGCAACACTGGTCGCAACCGCAGCAAAAGTTTCAGCAAAACCGATATCAAAAATGCTGCGGCTGCAACCCTGAGAACCCTGTTCACACGTCGCTACTTTTAAGCTGCGCGCAGCATGGAAAAGTAGCGAGCAGCAGGTTCGGCAGCCGCTACTTTTCGGGTTGTACCGTTGTTCACACGTCGCCGTACGAGAGTTACGCAGTTTTTTGTACTGCATCGCTGCAAAAGTAGCGACGTGTGACCGTACCTTAAAGGTGCCTAATTCCGTGATACGCCTAATCCCGTGATAAAATTTCAATTGACTGCCATGGAGTTGTGGTCTCTGACTTTTAAGTTTTTGAAATACCTAACAGATGCCAGGAAATGTCTTCTTTCAATTCAATTCTATTGACTACCCGCCTTTTAAATAGAAGCAGTCGACTGCAGAAGCTTTTTTTCAGTGAAAGGTGACTTCTGAGCCATTCCAGTTGTCACGGATGTTTTACTATTTTCAAACTCTATATATTGAAAATGGAATAATTTTTGTCAACTTTTATTATTAGAATCAATTTATAAGATCAGTATCATTTTACAGAAAAAAAAAACTTATTGGTCAACCACCACCTGCGGTATAGTAGGTGCCTACTCCACAGAAAGTCGAAGTCAGGAAGAGAGAGAGTGAGGCGAAGTTGCCGTCCAAGTTGTGAAGCTATAGATCGAAGAAGGCGAAAAAGAGCTATGTAAGGTAGCTATTGTTGGAGTGGCTACTAGGTATATTCATCCCATTGTTGTTTCTATTTATCTGCCGTGTGGTTGGTTGTTTCGTCATTTCTTTTGCTCACCATCTCTCTCTATCACTCACTCGCTCTGCCACGCGCTCTCGTGGGTTCTGAACACATCAATGTTTCAACATGGCCACGCCGCGCCGTATCGCTAGGCGGGAGAAGGGAGGTAACAAATGAAGGGTAGTAAAAAAGACAGCAAGTGGATGGAAGTCTGATGCTTTTGTTTTATTTTTAGATGGGGTGAGATAGAGGATTGAGTGGATACAACTTTATAACCCAGCTGCTGGTTATTACGTCATGAATTCAATTAATGTAGGAATGCAGGATGATTATTAAGTAAAATTTCCAGCAGTACAGTACGCTCCTTTACACTCTCGGAGCAGCTCCAGTCTAGGTTTTTAATACTTCGAAGAAGGCGGACGAGAAATGGAATCCGTAAGTTATGATGTGAAATCTATTCCGTGAACATTATTTCTTAGGAACAATAATAACTAGTGATGGAAGAGTAGATCAAGAAGTACTGAACAGGGTAAAGAAAGCAACATCAGCATACTATCAAATAAATAATATAATAGTTGGGAAAAAAGAAATAACCACTAAGACAAAAATACAGATATATAATTCAATAATTAAACCTATAATACAATATAGTACCGAAAGCTTACCACTCTTAGATAAACATCGAAGTAAATTAACAGCAGTGGAAATGAAATATCTTAGAAGAACTGTAGGAAAGACCAGAAGAGATAGGATAAGGAATGACAGAATAAGAGAAGAAGTTAAAATGAGAAAAGCATTAACAGAGGTGATTAATGAAAGGCAATTGAAATGGTTTGGGCATGTATATCGTATGGGGGAGGAAAGGAAGGTTAAACAGGTGATGGAAATGAGAGTGGAAGGAAGAAAGAGAAGAGGAAGACCAAGGATTAAATGGGAGGATACAATAGAAAGAATAGGCCAACAGAAAGGAAAAACAATGGTAGAGATGAAGAGAATGTGTAGAGACCGGGAAAAATGGATGAAATGGACGGAGAGAGGAGAACCCGACGCTTAGCAGCAGAAGGGACTGAAGAAGAAGAAGAAGAAGAAAAAGATGAACATTATATCTTTAATCGTATTATACAGGTTGTTTAAAAAATACGGGGCATAATTTCAGGTATGTATTTCCCACATGTAGACATTCAAAATAGTTCATTACAACATGTGTCCGGAAATGCTTCATTTCCGAGTTATGGCCTTCACAACATTGAAATTCACCGGAACGTTTTTCTTTCCGCAGGTCGTCGTCATTACAGAAGATGTTCAAAATGTCCACCTCCTGCTTGAATACAGACCTCACATCGATGTCTCATTGACCTGCGAACACGATCCCAAACTCCAGGAGTATTGCGTATGTCCTCAGAACATGCCACAATTCGATTCCGAAGGGATTCCAAATCAGGCACCGGAGACGAATAAACCAATGATTTTAAATGGCCCCACAAGTAGAAATCGAGAGGGTTCAGATGAGGTGAGCGTGGAGGCCAAGCAATTGGGCCACCTCTACCTACCCATCGGTCAGGAAACCTTCGATCCAAGTACCGGCGAGCCGTACGACTGAAGTGTGCAGGAGCGCCATCATGCAAGAAGTGAATGTGTTGACAATTGATCAGTGGAGTGTCTTCTAAAACATGAGGTATGGTGTTTTCCAGGAAGTTTGTTGTGAAGGCCATAACTCGGAAATGAAGCATTTCCGGACACATGTTGTAATGAACTATTTTGATTGTCTACATGTGGGAAATACATACCTGAAATTATGCCCCGTATTTTTTAAACAGCCTGTATACTTAAAATAGCTATACTAGAAAAGTATTCCGTATATTTTGCTTTCTTATTGTACAAAGTGCCTATAAAGGTAAGCGTTCACTACATCGTATCGCACTCATCGGACGAATCGAACGGATCGGAAAAAGACTATCCTTGCTGTAATTGTTATCTCTGGCCCACTCTTACTTATCCCTTACAGTGTGCTCCACTCTACCAAATCAAAACCAAATTTCTTAATGATTTAGATAAAGGTACCAGAGGAGCATGCAAAGAGCTTATTGGTCTTCCTCATGACTGCCCAGACGGAATGCTTTACTCCCCTAAAAATATCGTGGTCTTTCGTTAATGAAAGCATCTTGGGAAGCTTATGTGCAACACATAAATATCTGTAATACTCTTCTTCGTGTTGATGACTCCCATCTCCACAATGTTAGGGACCTTGTAAGTGAAAAAGTTTCTGCTCTGTCAAAATTGAATATCACAGCTATTGATGCTATCAACTGGACAGATCGTAAAATTCGTAAACACTTAAGAAATGACGCATTCCAAACTTGGACAAACCATACCTTGCGTGGTAAAGGGGTTATTGTTTATAGTGATCTCTCCAAGGCTAACTCACGGGTAAGCAATCGAAAGGGCCTATCTTCCTCAGAATGGACCAGTGCTTTAAAAATGTCAAGCAATATTTCGGCGGTTCGCGCAATACCGGGCAGAACTCTAAGCACAACCCGCTGCCGTCATCCAGACTGTAGCGAGCTTGAAACACTTGGACACGTGCTTGGACAATGCCCCAAAGGCGAGCTGCTGATCAATGCTAGACATCATCGTGTACGACATGCTTTGGCGATATCGTTAAAAACTTTAAATTGGGAAATTCATGAGGAAGTACATTGTGTATCATCAGATGGTTCTTTTAGACGGGCAGACATTATTGCTATCAACGGACGCTTAAAACGGGCTCTTGTTCTTGACCCTACTATCCGTTTAGAAAGAAACCTAAATCAGGCCACCGAAGTTGATATTGAGAAGAAGTCCATATATGAACCTTGTCTGCCATATCTTTCTCAAAAATACAACGCCCCTCTTAAACAATTGTCCGTCATTGGTTTGATGTTTGGCAGTAGAGGTTCAATCACAAAATTCACATGGAATTATCTTAAGGAACTTCACATTCCTTTTGATTATGTAATGTCTATTCTTATAAATATTATCAAGGATTCTCTTCAAATATTACATCATCATCTCTATTTCAATTAATCAACTTATATTTGCCTTCAACAATTAACTTTCTTTTTCTTTAATGTATCACATCACATTATTGTACATGTATATTGTATTCAGGACCCTTGTGGTCACTCAAAATTCTTTGAGCTGATGTCTATAATTTAGAAATTTATTATAACAGCGCTCACTACATCGTATCGCACGCATCGGCTCTCGGCAAATCCGTCCACGTTTCTCGGATGAGCAACTTTTCCGATGCGTACGATCATGGCCTTCTTTAATAAATCAATTTTAATTGCTCAACTGTTACTATTATGTTGTGCCATGTTCAGTGTCGTGCCAAAATGCCAGATGGAAAACTTATTTCGCTTGTAGAAAACTATGAAGAATTATATACTTTGAGGCGTTCCCATTACAGTAATCAAGTCGTTTCTTGCATATATATTATGTAACCAATATTTCTTTCGTTTCTTCCTCTTCAATAATTAGGACGCATGAAGCAATTACAATTTCTTATTCCCTAACACTCATAATTAATAGACCTAACCTCAACTCCTCTGTTTTCAGCAATGTCAATATCGTACGACGTCAGGTTTTAAACAGCTGATAGGGAATCCGATGAGGCGATGAGGTGGAGCCGTTACAGTGAACGCACTGCACTTAAAATATCCGTTGCGTGCGATTCGTACGAGGAGTGCGATACGATGTAGTGAACGCTTACCTTAAGAAGCCAGCGAATTCTTCTGAGCTGTTAGATTTCGTTAATATTCAGTATCTATCTACAGGACGACTCATATTTATATCCAACTTTTTATTGCACTGTAGGAGCGTAAACAGACAGACCCATGTGTTCTAATACCATTTGAAGCACGGATGAAGCTTTAATTTCATTTTATTCTCAGTGCAGTCCGAAACATGTGCATTACAGCCAGTGCCATCGTTCTTGGCGCGTGTCCTTGAGTACAAAGTCAGTCAATGAGCATTTCTTAACAGGGTAGCTGAGAACGGTACTACCCAATACGTCATTTAAGCAATCTGCCAATCACAGTTGTCAGTCTTATTGCTCACTGACTGCGTCAAAGACAAGATACTCGCACTTTACTTTCTGGGGCGTGTCCTTGAGTAGACTACACTGTCCAGTCAGTGGCATCTGTTGCCACTTCGGCTGAGAGTGGTACCACCTCCTAAACAGATGTGACGTCAGTAATCTGCCAATCTGTTGTCAGCTTTCTCGTTCACAGACTGTGGCAAAGATAAGATACTTGCTATCAACGTTCTCATTACTTATTTCACGCGCCAGAAACGGTGGCTTTTACTACAGCCTACTGCATTTAATGAGGAAACGTTTTGTATAAAGAAATAAAACTTGAAACAGTAACCGGGGCGACAAAACTGTCTGTGTATGATCGTACCCGAATTGCTGCTCGAATGGAAGAGAAATGATGCTGACGTTGTGCATTTTACGCATGACGGTGCACCGCCCCATTTTACAATGATAACATAGGACTGACTTACCAATGCGTTTCCTGGATGGGTTATCTGACTTCGTGGGAATATAGAGTGGCCTGTAAGAAGCTCAGATTTAACACCGATGGACTTTTTTCTGTGGAGAGCGTGTATTATCGTATTGTAGTAGCATTTGATGCAGTCTTCCAGGTCGTTTTTCTTCAATTGCGGCCGAATGGTGTCTGAGTTGTTAATAAATGTCAGCAGGTATGTTTACATTTCTGTGAAGCAATTTATAGTATACGACGCGTTCTTTATCCCAGCAGATGCATAACATTGTCTTCTGTAGATGGACACTAATTTTTTGTACGGTATTTTGTGTATTGAAACGACAGAACCATTTTCTTACATTGCTTTATTTATTGGTTTAATTTTTTTATTTTGTAATGCAGTTTTTACTTACTTGTTGGTAATTTGATATTTTAGTAATATAAGACATTATATAATATATAAATTAATTATTCAAATAAAATAACCTAATTTACTAAAAAAGGGGGTTATTTATATTATAATAATTACATAAAATACAGATTATCTATAAATAATACAGCATTATTGTTGAAAGATGGAGGTATATATATATGATTCATATTCATATAAATCAAAATTATTTGAATATAAATTACTTATGTAAAAATATATTTGTTAAATATATTTATCAATAATTACTTACTTCCTAGACAGTCCTCGTAATTCGCGGGTGCTCGTGTAAAGGAGGTTAAGACAAATTGTAAGGTATGTAAACTTCTCTCCTTTGGTATTCAATAAAACCCCTTTGTCACAAACTATGGAGCACTGTAACTGCATCATAGATGGAAGAATAACTTAACCTCTTTAACACAAGAGGAAAGTAATTGTGGATAATTCAAATCTGTACTTATTCCAGTTTAATCAATTCACACTTAACCCACTTTACACGAGCACCCGCGAATTGCGCTCGAGTGCGCAAAATTTGTGTAAGCACTTGTTTTGACATTGTTAACATGGCGGAAGAAAAATAACTAACTTTTTTATCTGCCCCCACGAGAATGTTGGTTTGTTAGTTGAAAATCGATAGTTGCAATAACATAATGAATAGCAGTACTTTAATGTGTATCATTAAGATACAGTTACCTCACATGTAATGAGTGAATTATAGTATGGTCGAGTAAAAGATAAATAAAAACAACCGGGAGAATTTCTAGTATATTATACATATATGGTACACATAGGCTAATATTGAACCTCGTTGCTCGAATTTTCAATTTAGGTCTACTCTCTCGCCACAGCCATTATATTCCAAGAATGTATTATATATCTAACGAACGGAATAATAATAATAATAATAATAATAATAATAATAATAATAGTAATGATAGTCATACCTAAATTAAATTAAATTATTAAACTCGATCACAATTATAACTTCAATTTGACTGCGCCCGTAAGAAATCGTTTAGCCTTTTCTTGAAAGTGGTTATTGTCTGGCAGCCCCTAATCTTCTGAGGTAGAGAATTCCATTCACGGGGGACTGAGACAGTAAAAGAGGATGAATAGTGGGATGTTCTATGGGCAGGAATTGCTAGGATTTGGCTCTCCTGTGACCTGGTGTTTAGATTGTGATTGGAGGATAAGTAGTCAAACCGGGAACGAAGATAATTTGGAGTAGAAGTGTGGAGAACTCGAAACAGGAGAGACAGCGAATGAAGTGTTCTACGGTTACTAAGTTGCAGCCAGGATAAAGATTTGAACGAGGGTGTAATGTGGTCAAATTTGTGAGCATTGCTGATGAATCTGACACTCATATTGTGCACACGCTGCAGCTTGTTCGAAAGGTCAGTTGTAAGGGTCTGTAAGTATTACGTCGCAATAGTCAAACAGTGGTAGTACGAGGGTTTGCACTAAAGCCTGTTTTAATTCTGGCGGGTTTAAAGGAAGTTTCTGAATGGGTTAAGAGAATGCATGGTATAGCACACTCTCTTGGATATTTCCTTTATTTGGCATTCCCAATTTAAATTTTCGTCCAAGAAAATGCCGAGGTTTCTGACGACGAAATGGTACGGAATAGTGGCATTATTTACTGTAATAATTGGGATATGTCTGTTGTTCATTGTGTTCAGTAGTCTCTTGTGTCCAATTATTATAGCTTGTGACTTACTAGCATTTAACCTAAGTCCGAACTTTTTCGCCCATGAAGAAACTTGATTCAAGTCATGATTAATTTTGCCAATAGTTGCATCAATTTCGTCTGGTCGGGAGTGTATGTAGACTTGTCGCTCAAAAGAGGCGAAAAAATTGAGCCTGCATGTACTAATGACTACATTAATTAATTAACTTTTATCTTTCAGTTTCGGATTTGAAACACACAAAAAAATTTCGCCTTTTTTCGTCAGTGACAGCAGAATTACATATACGTACTGTGTAACATTACATGTGAAGAGTGGACTTTAAATATTCAAGGCCCATACAAGTCATAACACATGTGTTTAATATTCAGTACTTTATTTTCAGAAAATGAAGCTGTGAAATATGGAATTTTTATGTCTCTATGCTTCCACTTTTAATAAAAGCAATTTCTGGAACTATAAGTCATAGCAGTATTGAAGAGGCTATTTCGCCGCCGGCGTGAGAGGACTGTGACACCAGCCATTTACTCTCTTCTGCAAATGAAGAAACGGCTTTCAAATATTTATTCGGGCATACGAAAATGTCAGGGAAGATTTGAAGTGGATCCGGTGGACAGACAAGCAAGTGAGACAAAGTGCGGTTTATTATCTCGCAGCGTCAGTGGCGGGTAGTGAGGGAATTCATTTTTGTGTTCAAACTTCCTTGCGTGTGGATTTTTAACGATCGAGATCAGAGTTCAAATCCTGGGGAGTCTCTGTAGAATTTATAGTAGGCAAAGATGATATCAGAAAAAGTTTTCTTAGAGAACTCCTCTTTACCCTGTTACTACTGTATGCAACATCCGACGATATGATCACATATCACTGTCCTTCGCAAGTTTTTCGTGGCTCCAACTTAACGTAGAATTTTACACTCTTTGTCTTTACCCTTTCGAATTCTGCACACTTCCAACACAAATTACATTTTGTCTCGTTTCTCTTATCTATACTCTAATCACGACGTAAATACCAGATCACTTATCTGTGGCGCGTTAAATACCTCTTCATAGAACATCTCGTTATTCATCATCTTTTACAATATCCACTTCGCGACAATGGAATTCCCTGTGAGAAAGTATTAGGGGCTGCAAGACTATAAACACTTTTAAAAACAGCTTAAAAGATAACATTCTTAGCATTTCACTCCAATCATACTGACTTAAACTATAACTGTCTACATTGTTACTCCTTCCTTTATTCATGCATCCTGATAGTGCTGTATTTTCAAAATTGTCTCATAATAATCTCTTTCTATTATCTAACATTATTTGAAATATATTAACATTCTATGTATTTTAGCTTAATTCTGCTACATAGTTTGTATTTCAGTGTTTAATTTATAGTTCATAGCATTTTGTTGTTTAATTCGCAAATAACTCTTGTATACATGTAGCTCTTATCTAAATCAAATAATTTGTTGAATTCTTTGTAAGTTCATACATATGTATGTATACTTTTTGCTGGTTGAGTGGAAGAGAAGGCCTTATGGCCTAAACTCTGCCAGCTAAAATAAATCATTATTATTATTATTATTATTATTATTATTATTATTATTATTATTACTGTAGGCTACTTCATCAATTATCTACTGATAGAATTTTTGTGTTTTTGTATTTTTCTTAGTATGGATAGAAATGTTGCTGGATTTAATATTGTACGTTTCATGTACGTTAATACAGAGTGAAATAAAACTATTATCTTAGAATTCTTATCCTATTCCAACAGAACCAATTTGATAGTGAAATGTTTTTGCATTTTATGCATATTTGGTGAGAAACAGCATTTTTACCGGTATTTTTGCATGTTTGTGCATTTTTTAATGTTTATAAGACTAATGTGTATTATTTGTTTTCATTCTGCAATAAAATCCAATTATTTTAGTAATTTTTTTTATTATCCCTCTAAGAATTTTCTTCTAAATCTGAGTACTTGATTATCATTGGTCAACAAAATTAAACATATTTTTTTGTTAAAAGATAAAGAATGGGTAATTTTATAGCATTTTTCGTGCTGATTTCAAGTCTGTTTTTTAAATGTTTCCATCGCCCAAGAATTTTGAGTAATTATATGAAATGTAATTCAAACATTTCTAGTACTGATACTTTGTAACATTTTACCTAAAATCATATTTACTTACCTAAAATGTACATAAATTTTTGGCTATATTTGGCTTGAATGGTCTGATATGTACATCTATTAATAATAATCAGGGAAAGGATTTATATGTAAATACATATTTACTTATAAAGCTAATATAATTTATATTTTGCATTATCTTTATGTTTCACAATGTGTAGGGTTGAAAAATCCTACTTTTATTTTCCATATTTTTCCATATTTTAGAGTTTAGTACATATTTTCGTTAATTTCCATATATTTTCCATATTTCATATAAAACAGTCCATATTATATTAGGTTTAACAATAAAACAAAACAAAATTCCATTAACTTTTAAAAATACATTTCAACAATAGAGATTTAAACACATGTTCAGTAATCCCTTTAACATCAGAGTTATTTGAAAATTAGCAGTCCTATCAACAATGGGAAAGTAAGTTACAAAACTGTATTAATTTAATTTAAAATTTTTAACAGACTTCAGTTGTGCAGCTCAACAGTTAAATGCCAGTCAGAGTACACATAGGTTCAGTTTTGTAAATCATACTATAAAGACGGTAAATATGCCAAAAGTACGTCATTCAGTCAATTTAAAATCAAAACTAACAAGTTACATTTCAGAATTTAAAGAAGATGGTTTATCAACTGACAATAAAATATTATTTTGTAATTTGTGTCAGTGTGCAGTATCATCTACACAAAAGTTCCTGGTGCAACAACACATTACAACTAGTAAACATCAGGCCAACAAACAACTAAATTCCAAGCAGAGACAATTGTTTTTAACACAACCAACAACATCGAATGTAAGATCTGAGTTTAACATCGACCTGTGCCGTTCTCTCATCTCTGCTGATATTCCTCTCTACAAACTAAAGAATAAGGTCTTCAGGGAATTCCTTGAAAAATATACTCAACATACAATCCCGGATGAGTCAACACTTAGGAAGACGTATGCTCCATCCATCTACGATGAGACAATACAGAAGATAAGAGATGAAATTAAAGATAGTTCAATTTGGGTTTCCATTGATGAGACTCCCGACAAAGAAGGTAGACTTGTTGGTAATGTAGTTATCGGTTTGTTAAGTGAACAATATTCTGAACGAATTCTTTTACATTGTGATGTTCTAGAAAAGTGCAATAACAAAACTATAGTTAAACTGTTCAACGAAGCTATGGGTATCCTGTGGCCAAAGGGTATTATGTACGATAATGTGTTATTCTTTATTAGCGATGCTGCCCCTTATATGGTCAAAGCTGGACAAGCATTATCTGTTGTATATCCTAAATTGACTCATTTTACTTGTGTGGCGCATGCATTTCATCGTGTGGCAGAAGTGGTCAGAGACAATTTCCCTAAAGTAGATTTGTTGATTTCATCAGTGAAAAAAGTATTTCTCAAAGCTCCCAGTAGAGTTAACGTGTTGAAAGAAATGTACCCTGAAATTCCATTGCCACCAAAGCCAATTTTAACTAGATGGGGTACATGGCTAGAAGCAGTTGAATATTATGCCGAACATATAGACTCTATTAACAATGTTCTCCTTGCATTGGACTCTGAAGATGCAGTCTCAATTGATACTGCGAAAACAGTTACCTGTGACATAAGTGTGAAGAATGACTTAGCTCACATTCAGCATACATTTTCATGCATCATAAAAACGCTCAAAAGTCTCCAAAATAGGCACCTTTCACTATCTGAAAGTTTTGAAATTATAAATAGTACTGTGGAACAACTGAATCGTGGTAGAGGTAAAGTTGCAGATGCAGTAAGAGCTAAGGTGGACACTGTACTTTCAAAAAACCCTGGATATGAAGAACTACAAAAGGTTGTTGCTGTGATGAGTGGTGAATCAACAGTGAAGATTAACTTGGACTTATCCCCAGCAGACATTGTGAAATTGAATTATGTACCAGTTACTTCTTGTGACGTCGAACGCTCTTTTAGTCAGTATAAATCTATCCTCAGAGACAATAGAAGAAGATTCACTTTTCAGCACTTGAAAGAAATGTTTGTAACCTATTGTTATGGTAACAGACAATAAAAATTGTGTTTTGTTGAAACTACATTGGAAGATAAGGTACGTCCATTATATTTTTTGTTTAGTTTGATTAAAATGTACCAATATTTAACGTACATAGTCATTTTTTTTATAATTTTAAGTCCATATTTAATTCCATATTTTGGTAAAAATCCATATTTAATTCCATATTTTGGTAAAAATAACTACATATATATTTACATATTTCATATATTTTTAGTCCATATAAATCCGTTCCCTGATAATAATGTAATAAAGACTCGCGAGTTTTATGTATTTTACTAGTTTGAAAAAAATGTTTTGGTTATAAATAGCCTAAGTAATAATAATAAATAATTATTACTTGTTATTATAACACCAATTTGATGGTTGACTATAAGAGAAAACAAGAATTCCACTATGTAATTTAGATATCGTAGAAGCAAGTTATATCTAATGAAGCCGTAAAAGGTGAAAACGTTTATACATTTTTTTAAGGGAACTAGGTAATGATTACGGGTCAAAAATCCAATTTTTTATTTTAAAGTACAAAACTTGCTCTTTAAAAACATTATAAATATTGTGGGAGGTATTTCTGCTAATAGGATCTTTAAATGGCCTCTCTAAACTTGGCGGTGCATGTAATTCATGCATCCTTTTTATTTTAATGCAGTTTGCCACAAGTTGACATTTTTCAAACTTAGGTGCATTTTTCTCTGAAACTACCGAACCAATTTAAATGAACTTTTTACAGTGTTCTCTGAAGCCTGTGTTCTACATCGTAAACCTACCGGTTTAAGAATATCACACTCATAACACGAGAAAACGTATATATATATATATATATATATATATATATATATATGCATTGAAAAAATTACAAAAAACATTCAACAAAGTTCAATATTATTTTCTGTTTTGTTAGGGGTGAACTATTTAACTAAATTTTGCTTTAGAATTTACAATATAGATTACTAGATAACTTTAAAAAATACAAGTATTGAGTGAAGATTGTAGCAAGTAATTTGCACCTGAAGAATGAAGTACACTTAGCAAAGTGGGGAAACAGGTTATCAGTTAGGGCCTTTATTTAGCACTAGGATACGAAGCTAATTAGTTGTCTTTCATACAAATGAATTCAGAATCATTGATTGTATAGCCATGGAAATTTTTATTCTACTCTGAACATTAATAGATAGAAATACTGAACTAAACTTTTGTACAAAAATTTTTCAATTGCACAGGCATCACTATCCCTAAATTTAACATGTATCAACAAATGTTAATATTAAATTAATAAGTCATAATATTGAACATTTTAACATTATTTATTGTGTTTAATAATATAAATACCTTTAAACTTATTAACTAGTCTATAGTAGATCTAATTCTTGTTGGCGATACTAATAGATATGCTACTGGAGCTAAATGACGACTTTGAGAAGAATGGTATAAAGATAAATGGAAACAAGACGAAGACAACGGTCAGAAGAAAAATAAAAAAGGTAAACGTGCGAATTCTAAACGAGGCAGTAGAACAAGAGAACAGCTTTAAATACTTGGGATCTACTATTAGCAGCAACATGAGCTACTGCCAGGAAGTCAAAAGGAGGATAACAATGGCAAAGGAAGCTTTAATAGAAAAAGGAGCATCTTCTGCTGATCTCTGGAAAAAGAACTAAGAAAGAGACTAGTGAAGTGCTTTGTGTTAAGTGTTGTAGTGTAAGGAACAGGAACATTGACATGGCGACGAAGTGAAGAGAAATGAATAGAAGCATTTTGAAATGTAGATTTGGAGAATGATGGAGAGGGTGAAATGGACAGACAGAATAAGAAACGAAGCTGTGATGGAAAGAGTGGGTGAAGAATCTGATCAGGAAGAGAAAAAGAAACTGACTTGGCCATTGGCTAAGAAGAAACTGCCAACTGAATGATTAAGTGGAAGGAATGGTGAACGGGAGAAACGTTCGGTGCAGAGAAGATATCAGATGTTAGACAACAATAATACAACTATGAAATCTGCATCGACATGGGGAACTATTAATAATGGAATTCCTCAAGGATCAATATTAGGTCCCCTACTTTTCTAGTGTTTATAAATGATCTTGCCCCTCTAATAAAAGATGTAGGTCATCCCATATTATTTGCAGATGACACAAGTATAGTAATTACAGCCAATAACTCCAACACCTTCCAATCTTCAACAGAGGAAATTCTCTTCAAAATATGTGACTGGTTCTCAGTCAATAAATTAGTATTAAATTGTAACAAAACTAACATAATTCAATTTAAATCCTGTGCAAATTCAACCTCGCAAATTTCTAGCGCAATAATTAACAATAGATCCCTATTAGAAACAACAACAACCAAATTTCTTGGCTTAAAAATCGATAATGTGTTAAAATGGAAAAATCATATTAAAGAAATTACCCTCAAACTAAGTTCTGCTTGTTTTGCTATTAGATCTTTGCAAAAGATAGTAAATATCAATACCTTAAAAACAATATACTTTGCATACTTCCACTCGATAATGGGTTTTGGAATAATATTCTGGGGAAATTCCACAGATAGTAAATGTATATTTCTATTACAAAAAATAGTAATTACAATAATGGTAGGTGCCAAATCTAGGGAATCGTGTAGGACTATTTTCAAAACACTACAAATAATACCCATGGCTTGTCAGTATATCTTTTCATTAATAATCTTCCTCGTATGTAATCGTGAAAACTTTGTGACTAATTCAACAGTTCATAGCATAAATACACGTCAAAAAAATGACTTTCATACTCCATCGGCAAGTCTATCGTGCTATCAAAAAGGAATGCGTTATATGGCAGTAAAAATTTTTAATAGCCTCCCTATCGATATAAAAAATGAAACTCAAAACATAATATTATTTAGGGCCAAATTAAAGAAGTACCTAATTTCTCACGCCTTCTATTCTGTAGGTGAATTCATGACATTCAATAACACTTCATGAAATTGATATTAAAACTTCGTGTTGTACTAGTAGACTATATTGCAAATCTCGTCTGTATATATTTCATCTAGACTGTGACTATAAATTAAGACTTTATAATAGTATTAAGTTTTCTGACTTGTTCCATATTCTAGCTGTAAGCAATGTATGAATACCATGGAATGTTAATAAATACAATACAATACAATACAATACAACATTAAGCTATATGGATCACATGCGGAGACTAAGAGGAAGGCAGGAAACATAAAAGATTGGATAATGCTGTGTTTGCAGTGAAAGACGTGCCCTTGGGCAGAAAACTATGAGTGAATGAATGTTAATATCTTTCACATGGACCTAGCAATGGAAGAATAGGAAGAAAATGTGTAAGAGGAGGCGGAGAACAATAAATATATTACGTAACAATCAAATTGTACATAGCCTACGTACATTTAACACGTAAGCAGTTCGATTTCTTTGACTTTGAAAGAAAGCCATCATTAAGAGAATGACTGCAGCGCATTTCTTTCGTGTGACGTTTACAATGAAGAGACGGATAGCTCCGTGCTTAATGGTATTGGACTGAACTCGATATTTATTTATTAATGTCAGGGCAGGTGATCACTGTAGTGCTGTTGAGACGGGGAACAGAGGAAATTATCATTTAGATCGCTTTGACCTCGCTTCGCATCTTTCAAAACAAGAATCGAATTCCTAAGCGAAGACACAATGCTAAGCATGCCAACACAACATTCTACATACTGGACACAAATCTGTTCAGGACGACAGACATCCATAAAGAGCTCATGTACAATAATTATTAGGATCTTATTATTCCTACGCGATTACACTATCTAAGCATTTGTACAGGGACATCATTTTATTTTTACTAACATTTTTAATATTAACCTGGCTATACCTTTAGAGAACCGGAAACACCGTTCGCTACCTCCTTCCAAGACTGGGGTTCGATGATACCGGCGTAAAACACAAACAAATCACTTTACTAGGTATAGGAGGAAAGAAAAGTACTTCATCCATTTACGTAAACTAGGAAATATCGCGATTTTGAGTTCGATAATTTTCATTAGGTTTTTGTTTAATCAAAATGCAGTACTGTATTAAGAATAAGTGTTTTTACTCACGAACTGAGCTATTCATGCGAACGTATTCATTATGCAGTGTATATTATACTGTCTACAGCACATTAGCGTACAATATAGAGAATGAAGTTCAATTGAAAAATAATCATAATATGGATATTTAAACACATTTTTGAAAATAGTGGCCGTTCATTTCGATACAGGCTTCAGTTCTTTTGTGCATAATATCGCACTATAGACTATTGCATCTAATTCCAATTGTCAGTTTCGTCCTTCGTACTAGTAACTCATGTTGAAATAATTCTGTACCTACTCTATAAAAGAGTACCTTATGTACTGTAAATTCCATCTTCACTTCTGCCCGACCCGCACAGATAAAATTACTCAGACATGCTATCTACTGTCCGTCCAAGTGGTTATGCCGTAGGATCGTAGAAAGGGGGAACTCACGTGAGAGTTAATTACTTAACGAGGCCCTTTTATTTAAGTTATTTTAAACAGTTGTATAATATTACGTAAACGTCCAATTCCTAACAGAAATTAAAGTTTTCAGAAAAGAGCTAAGACAGCCCTGCTTTTACAGAGGGGCGTGCAGAAGCAGGTGGGGGAAATCGGGATGCGACGTAGGCAAACGGACTGTACCTGTGCGAAAATATGATTCAATATTGAAAGTTCTTTCGTCACTGGAAAACGCGAACATATTTCTGGAACGTACTATACTCAGTAACTCAGTGCTGTTTACTACATGCGGCCTTGATTCTGTCTGGAGAACAGTTGAAACTTCATTTGTAGGAGAGGTGGGAGTGAAGTACATTCAAAAACTCAGGTACAATAAAAATTGAAGTAAAAATAAAATGATGTCCCTGTACTAGGTACAATGTTATTTCAATACACCATCATTTGCAGTGAGAAACTTGTTCGGTTGTACAAAATAGAAAATTACTTTAAACTTACCCAGCTAAAGAGACAAACACTAAAGTAAATAAAGCACCAATAATTAGCCTAACGATGAAAATAAAAATTAGAGTTGAGAATCAATCAATCTTGAAGATTTGCATTAGACGTCTTTCTTCCAAGTACCTCCTCCGAATGCAAATTGTTGACAGTGCCGGAGAAGTTCTTAGCTGTTCAGAGTCCATGATGGTTTGTTGAGAACACAGTCTGCAGGCGGGACTGTTAATGACGTCTATACGGTAGGGAGATCACACGTCCCGTTTTTAACGGCCCTTTTTTGAGCCTCTTGTCCCCTGTCCCGAGAAAAGTATGCTCGGTACGTCAAATGTCTCGTTTTTTTAAATGGCGTCCCGTTTCCCTAAATTATTGTTAAAATATTTATTTTTCTTTTATTTAATTTAATAATCACGTAAAACATTGATTAATAATTCTATATTGTTTCCATCAAATGTCACCGTAATGAATTCAATTAGAAAGAGAGTCTAAGTTTCACAACCATAAAGAACAACCGGTAATAAAGAGTGCGGCAAAATATACTCCCTAATTTAAAGTTTAAATAAAAGAAAGATGGATCAAAATAAGGAAACTTTATTAATATGCATGGTATCTTAACAGTGGGAATTTTTCATTTTTTGAATAACGTGTCTCCCAAGTAGTGTTCTTCACTATCAATGCAGTGTTGAATGCGACTTCGGAAATTCTGAATCACTCTTAACTAGCATTTCGTGAGGAATAAGGCCAATTTCTTCCTGTATTGCTTGTCTTAGGTCTGGCAAAGTCCTCGGCCGATGTTTGAACACCTCAGCTTTAAGTTGCTCCCAAAGAAAAAATCGCAGGGTGCAAGGTCTTGTGATCGTGCTGGTCAGGGGACGTCGCCACGTGAAGAAATTAAGAGTCCGGGAAACATCTGAGCAGCGACAACGGAATTACCATTTACCAGAAACGATACCACAGCGTAAGCACGTTCTTCACTCGTCCACGGCATAGTTGGAATTCGTTACAGATTACAGTTTGCACTAATTGAATGTCAATTCCGTGTATTCATGTCCTATTCAATTCTTGTTGTTTTGCGCATGTCATTTGATATCGCTATGGCAACGCACGTAAACCTAAATTTCCCACTGTTTAGATACAATTCATATTAATACAGTTTCCTTATTTTGATCTATCTGTTCTTTATTTAAACTTTAAATTAGGGAGGATGTTTTGCCGCACTCTTTATAACTGTTTTATAAATTCTAACTTTCAGAGTTTTTGATAGCAGACTAGATGACAAAATCTTCTCAATCGAATAATAACAGGCATTTCCCATATTTATTCTGCGTTTAATTTCCTCTCGAGTGTCATTTATATTTGTTACTATTGCTCCTAAATATTTGAATTTTTCTACCTCTTCGAAGAATAAATCCCCAATTTTTATAGTATTTCCATTTCGTACAATATTCTGGTCACGAGACATAATCATATATTTTGTCTTTTCGGGATTTACTTCAAAACCTATCGTTTTATTTGCTTCAAGTAAAATTTCCTTGTTTTCCCTAATCTTTTGTGGAATACTTCCATTAGGCCTAAAGTGGTTTTGCAGACTGGAAGCAAATCAACCTCACCACTTGGAACTGAATATCACCGACTTTCATCATGATTATCATACATTCTATCTGGACGTCTTTGTACTGGTCTGACAGTAAAGAGACCCGATAGAAATGTTGATAGTGTTGAATAATCTTGGTCATATAACTTAGAAATAAAACTATTTTCTGCTCTGGTGTCAGTTCACTGCATTTTATTCTGCATTTTCATGTCGCTTACAATAAAGGAAAACGTGCTAATTTAATGATATTTCCTCCATCTTCTGGATTTTTAACACTAGGAATTGAAAAGTTTAAAACAAATCAGTTGTGTCACCTAGAGTTAATACATTATGTTTCTATGTAATTCTTATCCCTACATTACCTGCATATTATGTTGTATACCTGTAAGATTTACCTACGTTGATTTTCCTATTTGTAGAAATCACAACAGTATATAATGAATAATGTATTTTGTCATAACTTCATTATTAGGCCTAACACAAAAAATAAACAACAGAGGGAAATCAAAACGAATGGCACATTGCAACTTTGTTATGAGAGAACCGCTGTTACAGTACTTTACACCACTGCCATCTTCTAGTGGTCTTAATAACACTCTACAATCTTCTGAGGACCTAGCCCTATTGATATCTACTTGCTGAATTTAATTTAATGTCTCTTGCCAGTCGTAGATTACTTGCTGGGCAACTTTTAGCGTATAAAATATTCAACAGTCTGCTGGATAATAGCGAAATATTGTCACAAATGCAGCTTAACGCTAGAACATCACATTTAAGAAATCGTCAATTGTTATATTATAAAAAACCAAACACTTCAGGACATAAAAATTCGCCAGTGTTAAAAATGTGTTCAAAATCCAATGAAATATGTAAAACATGAGACCTAGATTTCAGCATTTCTTACATGAAATATAAGCATTTTCTTATTAATATACTGAAAGTAGTTGATTTTTAATAGTATTGCTATCTATTTATTACTCTGTAATTTGCCACTTATAGCTACATTTTACATCTTTTGGTTGTGATATCTGTATTTATCTATTCTTCATTCTTTTTTATTTTATATTTTTCATTTATATCTGTATCTGTGTCTTTTATTTACGTAGTATGTATTTGTCTGTTTTTCTTTCATTTGTACTTACACTTGTACCTTGTATTTGTATCTGTTTTTGCATGTTATCTCCAATTTTATGTTCTCAGCAAATATTTGTACTGTCTATTTTAATTGGGGTTTTGCCCTGTTATAGAGATAAATATACATCTTGTACATATACATCTTGATTACACAACTTTTAACACTGTATCACTTCGGAATGTCTATTATATGACTTTCTCGTGTTAAATTCTATCGTACCTGGTTAACATGTTTCGACCTGTTATTGGTCTTCTTCAGAACTGGTCGTTGCTGATCTTGGCGCCACTTGTTTTGTTTCCTGTGGAGGTGTGTTTGTGTAGTGTAATGTGGAGTCAAAGAGTGTGTGTGTTCTGAAATTGAGTTCTGTGTTGAGAATTTCATTAGGTTGTGTTTTTGTGTGTCTGTATATTTCATATTGTTCTAGTGTGTTTAGTCTCTGGCTTTTTGGTTGGATGTGTAGAATTTCCATGTCTGTGTTGATGTCTCTGTAGGTGTGGTTAGCACTTGTGATGTGATCTGCATATGTGGAAGTGTTTTGTAATTTTGTTATGGCTGTGATGTGTTCTTTGTAACGTGTTTGAAATGATCTGCCTGTCTGTCCTATGTAGAAGTTGTTGCAGGTGTTACATTTGAGTTTGTATACGCCTGTGTGGTTGTATTTGTTTGTTTGTGTTGTTTGTGTGTTGAGATGTTTTTGTAGAGTATTATTTGTTCTGTATGCGATGTTGTAATTTAATTTCTTGAATGAGGTTTCAATCTTGTGTGTGTTTTTGTTTTCGTATGTTAGTGTGATGTATTTTTTGTGTTCTTGTGTTTGTGTTGTATTCTTATGTTTTTTTGTGATTATGTTTTGTCTTACGTATTATGTTGTCTATTATGTTGGAGTTGTATCCGTTTTCTTGTGCTATGTATAAATGAATAATTGATATGAAATGCCTCTTGCAATTTGCACCATTCTAGTGAAATATCACACTTTTTTCAATTTTGGCACTTAGCACTTTTCTGCTATTAATCCAGTTCTCTTGGCATGATACTGCTTTTACTGCACGACTTCATAACTCCAGTAACAAAATGTTACAATTTCCAAGCCTTTCGTGCTATTCGACCAATCGAAAATTGTTTTGAAATCAATTATAATTATACCTTTCAACGAAATTTTAAGCATGAAGAGTAATGGCAGCTGTGATATCTATGTTTCTTCTATTGAATAATTAACTCGAGCCTAAATGTCAAGCTGGGGTCAAGTCAGATTAATTGTATATTGGAAAGTGCTGACCTATGTTCAAGGAGGTCCTATACATTTCACTTGGTTGACGGATGACATCTGGCAGTATGTTATCTTCCTCCGTTATTATGTTATGCTTGTCATCAGTGTCAGTAACCAGCCTAGCCTAAAATTGATGCATCAGATCAGAAACGTTGCACAGGATCGATATTACAGATGAATTTCAGACAGGAAAGACATGAAACCCTACTAATACGAACAAATGGGTAAAGATGTAGTCTTTAGTACGGAGAGTACGGTACAAGCACAGACAGGTCCTCACTTTGAATACCGAAATAATGTTTAATCATTGCAGAGGCGCTTCGTTAACCGAATGGCTACACAGACGACTTTCAGCGCTGGAAACCTGAGTTCAAATATCGCCGTGTTCAAGTGAAATTCGTGATAGGAAAAATACGATATGGAAAAATTTTCAAACTTTTTCTATTTCCTTTACCGCATCTCGAAATTCACAGCATCCTTGACGTTACATCAGTATTAACGGGAAACTAGTGCACCGTAAAATCTTCTTAAGGAGGTGATTGGCGAAATTTCTATTTTCTACATGTTTCAAGCTACATCCTTGATTTTTTTATACACATAATTATGGTGTGACAGATAATGATGTGGTGAAGTTTCATTTCTGTGAGTGAAATAGTTTCTGAATTATTATCAAAAATATTTTTAAAAATTTACATATTTCAAAATGAAATGAGTCGTTCAATTTTTCATTAAAATGTTCGAACTTCTTCCCAAAACCAGTGGCACGTTTATAAAAATATCACGTATTAATTTTCCTATATATTTGATATAAAGGAAGGAAAACAGTTTTATAGCACTACATACCTAAAAATATAAATTTTCCATTGCCACTATAAATATTTAACTTTGTATTTCAATAAGTATTCATTTCATCAGCTTCTTGTCTATGCGGATGACGTGAATATGTTAGAAGAAAATCGAGAAACGATTAGAGAAAACACGTAAATTTTATTTGAAGCAAGTAAAGCAATAGTTTTGGAAGTAGTATACTCCGAAAAGACGAAGTATATGATTATGTCTCGTGACCAGAATATTCTATGAAATGGAAATATAAAAATTGGAGATTTATCTTTCGAAGAGGTGGAAAAATTAAAATATCTTGAAGTAACAGTAACAAATATAAATGACACTCGAGAGGAAATTAAACGCAGAATAAATATTGGAAATGCGTGTTATTATTCGGTTGAGAAGCTTTTATCATCAAGTCTGCTGTCAAAAAATCTGAAAGTTAGAATTTATAAAACAGTTATATCACCGGTTGTTCTGTATGGTTGTGAAACTTGGACTCTAACTTTGAGAGAGGAACAGAGATTGAGGGTGTTTGAGAATAAGGTTCTTAGGAAAATATTTGGGACTAAAAGGGATGAAATTACAGGAGAATGGAGAAAGTTACACAACGTAGAACTGCATGCATTGTATTCTTCACCTGACATAATTAGGAACATCAAATCCAGACGTTTGAGATGGGCAGGGTATGTAGCACTTATGCGCGAATCCAGAAATGCATATACAGTGTTAGTTGGGAGGCCGGAGGGATAAAGGCCTTTGGGGATGTAGCTGAGAGGATAATATTAAAATGGATTTGAGGTAGGTGGGATATGATGATAGAGACTGGATTAATCTTGCACAGGACAGGGGACCGATGGCGGGCTTATGTGAGGGCAGCAATGAATCTTCGGGTTCCTTGAAAGCCATTTGTACGTAAGTAAATATGTATTCATTTAATCGAAAAACCCATGCACTATGTTGTTAACCACACTACATAGAACATGCAATAAAAATGTTATATTCCTATCATCAAAATTATAAAAGACTTTACACTTCGAACCTGACGAAATCTGCTGAAATAAGTATGAGAAAACAGCTTGTGAAATTTGCATAGAATTCAAGTTCAAGTGTGCAGCTATTTATGTATTGCACAATTTTTATGTTTTCGAGCACCGAAGAGCATTAAAACTTGCTCAAGATATAATATAAATAAGACATTGCTGATTCATTTTTATAAGAAAACGAAAATGTGATTTTTGATTGAATACGACCAAAATTTCATCCGTCAACCACTTAAGAAGATCACTTTAGTGTACGCATTCCACGAGTTTTCCATAAAGTTTTTTATGAAAAAATATGTTCAAAATTTTCTGTATTTAATAGTTATTTTTAACTTAAAATTATGCGATAGTTTAAATCCTAAAATGATTTTAGTGAAATATAATTACTTTCTTTTGTTTTTTCCTGAACTGATAAATATTAATCGTGACATATTCTGTTCACAGTGTAGCATATACAGTCACGAAGCTTGAGTTGTGAGGGTGCTAGGAAAAATAGACTGCGGTGGTACTATTTCGCATTGTCTGTAATGAGGCGATAGTAGCGATCCTAGTGGCTAGTAACTGTCTATGGATGCATATTTACTACGTATTGAGCTTCGTGACTATATATATACTAGACTGTGTTCTATTTTCTGTACACTCTCTCTAAAACGATTGCTTTGGAGGCTAAAGATCCACTCCCACTTAGGGGAATCGAATCGAATAGAATTTCTTCTCACAATAGGGTCTATATTAAACTACAACTTTACATTATATTTCAGACCTAATACTCTCAATGAATTAATTGATAAGTTGAATTGTGACTCCAATTTCCACTTGGGCGGCCAAATTCGGACTCTCACTTAATCAAAGTAAGACTCAAGCTATTTATTATTGTACATAAATGTTAGTTAACTCTCTTAACAACAGAAATCTGCCAGTCGTTATACTTAACAACACTCCAATCCCCTATTCATCTGTTGTAAAAATCTTTGTTTCTTTTTCGAATAATAATCTAAATTGAAATTTTCAAGTTAAAGAAACAAAAAAAAAAATTGTTCCTACATTCACTGTTTGAGTCGCTTGAGAAAATTCTTGCCCCAGCAACTAAAACTTACTCTAGTGCAAACTTTAGTAATGCCGCATTTCGATTATTGTGACTTTTGTTAAGTGACCTAAGTTATGAACTGTCAGACAAGCTACAGCGTGTTCAGAATATGCGCGTGAGATATGAGTGCAACATCCGGCGATATGATCACATATGACCGTCCTTCGCAAGTCTTTCGTGGCTCCGATTAAAGGAACGTAGAAATTTACAGTCTTTATCTTTACTCTTTCGAATTCTGCAAACCTCATCACCAAATTATCTTCCATCTCGTTTCTCTTATCTTTACTCCAACCAAGGTTCAAATACCCGATCACTTCTCTATGGCAGGCTAAGTATATTGCTTCATACAACATCTTGTTATCGGTACTCCTCATCTTTTACAGCCTTCACCTCGCGACAATGGAATTTCTTCTCACAAAGTATTAGGGGCTGCAAGACAATAAACACTTTTATAAATATATAGACATTATGATATCGATAAGCCGGTTAATAATCGGCAAGTATTAATATTTCCGTCTAAGGCTTATCTAATTCAATAAATTTATTTCAATTTGATTTTAGTCGTAAAATTCAATACGATTAAAATCAAATTAAAATAAATTTATTTAATTTAGATAAGCCTTAGACGGAAATATTATTAGGCTTACTTACATACTGTACTTTTAAAAGTAACTTATAGGATAACGTTCTTAGCAATTCATTCTAATTATAATGACGTTAATGGTCACTGACTACATGGTAATTTCGTTCTTTAGACATTCATACTGATAAAAACTGTATTTTCATAATTATTCTCATAATTTCTTCCTATTATCTGGCATTATTTGACATATATTAACATTCTATGTAATGTTAGTTAAATTTTGCTACGAAGTTTGTCTCATTATTTAATTAATAATTCATAGTATTTCACTGTTTAATTACAATGTAAGTTACGAGAAAAAGAAAATTAATGCGAGAGTTGTGACACGGTGTCGCAAAACTATGAAGGTGTGAGTGCGCGCAAGAAACGACATAAGTAGCATCGAATTTCAAGTCATTAAATTTCACAAACGAGGAAAAAGCGAAATGAACTATTATCACGTTTCTTAAAAAACAAAAATTAGTTTAAATATGCATTTTCATTCAAGCACCATGACCTGGGATGGTTCCCTTGTGAGTGGGAGAAGACCATCATAGACCCCTAACAGTTCGCAAAATGGTACATTAGTAACGGACTGAATCCTTTGAAGACACCATACCGAACTGATAATAGAAAAAAAGAACGAAGTGAATAGAAGCGACTAGGAGCATTTGAAATGTGTATATGGAGAAGAATGGAGCGTGTGAAAAGAACAGACAGAATAAGAAATGAAGATATGTTGGAAAAAGTGGGTGAAGAAAGAATGATGCTGAATCTAATCAGGAAGAGAAAAAGGAATTGGCTGAGAAGAAACTGCCTACTGAAGGATACACTGGAAGGAGTGGTGAACAGGAGAAGAGTTCGGGACAGAAGAAGATATCAGATAATAGACGGCATTAAGATATTATGGATCATATGTGGAGACTAAAAGGAAGGCAGAAAATAGAAAAGATTGGAGAATGTTGAGTTTGCAGTTGTGCCCTTGGGCAGAACACTATTATATATTACCTATTTCAATGCCTACAGAATTTTAAATCTAACATTCAAACTGTATTTCGAGTGACTTTATTTTTAAATATAAAATAGAGAAATAGTTTGAATGTTGTTGGTATCAATTAATTCATATTATTCACATAACGTAGGCCTAACCTATATGAAACAGTTACACTAATTTTTCTATACAACATGTAAGTGCCAACAGAAATCTTAATTATTAAAAAGTACAAAGATCATTAAGATCCCCTTCATGATGTAGACCTCTAGCGTTTGTAGGAATATTCAGTAGGCTGTATTTTGAACGAAGAGGGTCAAAAAGTTATATTTTTTAAATGTGAAATAACACAGAATTTAAGATTTTTTTTGTGAGAAATAACACCAAAATTAACCATAACCAAGTTGTATTCAGAAATTTAAGATTTTTATTCACCGTAAAATAGGATCCCTACTCATTAAATTTTAAGTACAGTATGCCATAAACATGAATGTGACAAAAATTCAAAATAGCGAAAATATAATTAAAAGAGTTATGCAGACTATTACACTTTTACTACGTCACACTACTTTTGACCAATAAAACGGTACTAAAGAACGTCTTTCAACCAATCATGGCTGCTTATCGCACTACTTTATCGCGTCCCTAGCATTTGTTTAATTTTATCGCGTCCCTAGCATTTGTTTATTTTTATCACTACCCTAGCATTTGTTTCTTTGTTTGCTAACATTTCAAACTGCACTGGTCTGGACGTAAAAAAAAAAAAAAACAGAAAATTACAAACCACTCCAGTCGATGCACAGCAATTTCAAATATGACTCGCATTGGCATTCAAGAACAAGAATTAATAAAGATCACTGGTCATATATGAAGAGCACCATTCGGAAATCCTGAATAAGTTGAGGGATACACCATGTACATCAACGAGTTCACTTCTTTTACGCACACGTTCAATATAACATCAACTGAACCACCAACCACTAAGACATTCAAATTTGAAAATTGTACTTTCAATAATTGTTTCTTTTAAAATTATTCATGTTTATTTTTTATTTCATCATCGTTAATTAAAACGTTTCTTGTTTATTTCATCATCCCTAATTAGAACTTTTCTAACACTCGTTTATATTATTTAGGTTATGTTTGTTATAGCTTCTGCTATATGATATTATGGATAGTCACGTATCAGAGATTGTTTAATAACTACTAAGATTTATTGAAAATCATCTGTCAAGTAACGTTGATTACTGGGATCCGGATGGTTGAAGTGGAGTGCAAATGTTTTAATAAAAATGAAACTGAATCAACAAAGCCTTCTTGACTAGTAACCGTCCACAGAGTTCAATGAAGATTCCATAGTTGGCACAACTCATAACAAGAAAAATAATCATAAAACACTACTGCCATCAAGCGTAATGTTGAGATGTTACAATAATACATTTGAAGACAGTTGTATTTTCGTAAGCCAATTAATATTTTATTGTATTGGAGTACTTTGTTACTTCTAACCTTTATATACTTTCTTCTAATCTTGTAATAGTCAATTAAATCCCATTCGAGTTTTGATTTTCTCTAGATAAATCAAAACCTCTAGTGAGATTACTGTTGATAAAATCATTTCCTGAATTTTTAATGTGGTTTGAATCGTTAACTTCGTGTCTTTCGAAACTCTAAATTTGCACGTTGGTGGTTTTGGCATGCATGGGACGATCTGTTAAATGTCTTGTGGGCAATTCGCTGCCACATTTGGAAATATTGGAAGGTGAAATCACTTGAATTGTCGTGTGACTACCACATGCATTTTCTAGCACGTTAAATCCAATTTACCCAATAAGTTATACAGAAGCCTTATATACCCAGATGGAAATAGCTTATTTGACGGTACATTATCGGAGAAAGGTTAGGGTTAAACGTGAAATGTGCTGTCAAGGCCGGGGGCTCCGAAATGAATGGACATTCTATATCCCCCCCTTAAGATGAAACCGCCACTGAATCCCTCCTGGTCGTCCGTAATTGAGATGCGACATTTCACCGCTGGAAGCATTACCAGAGTGCTGGCACAGGATTTCGGTGTGAGGCAGCCGGCAGAGGGTCCATCTTTAATTCATGGCCGGCATAAGTGCTATTCCTAATTCTCGAATTGAAGCTAGTTGAGTCGGTCGCTAGCCCTTCTCGCCCATTTGAGTTAACATACCACACAGTTGCCGACTAAAACGGTCTCCACCAACGCCGACTCGCGCCTTAGGGCAAGAGCAATCTAAATTCTCGTCTTTCGTTATTTTTAGAATTTTTTGGTGCTTATAATACAGTAAATAGGTTTATGTAACAAGCGGGAAACGTAAACTCCTAGAAAAATGTAACATTAATGTGTAGATCTGAAGTCATTAATTTCAAGGGTTTATTTTTTTAGACATTTCAAACAAGAAAGTTCAACACAACTTTGCTCATTGACTAACTTCATAACTTCTTTACTGGGTTAACATTACGAAATTACCTGGATGACTAGTTTCGAAGTGTTATTCTTCATTGTCTGAAGCATAGTGAAGGTCCTGCGCTATCTTCTGGTATATGAGGAGCATAGTTTCAAAACGTATTATGTGCAACTTACAATTTTTTTACACGAACGACGAGAAACTGGATTACTGGTAAACCGTAGAAGTTTTCAAAACACTACACAAAACCATGTTTAAGTACTGGTTTCACAGTTTACAAATATCGAACCATCAGACTTCACAGCATTAAAGATAAATAAATAGAAAGTAACAAATTTAATTTCGTCCACTAGGGGACTTAATACGTTTTGAAACGATGCACCTCATATGGTAGGCTCTATATGCAGTATGGTATAATAAATTGGGGTGGAGTACATCATCTGTACTTAAGCTATAAATTTTATTACACAGAAGATTAATAAAAGTTTGTCTAACCAAAAATATGTATTACCCAACAAATTTAATCTATACAGATTTTAAAGACGGATGACGTGAATATGTTAGTAGAAAACCCACAAACGATTAGGGAAAATACGGGAATTTTACTGGAAGCAAGTAAAGAGATATGTTTGGAAGTAAATCCCGAAAAGACAAAGTATATGATTATGTCTCTTGACGAGAATATTGTACGAAATGGAAATATAAAAATGGAAAAGTTCAAATATCTTGGAGCAACAGTAACAAATATAAATGATACTCGGGAGGAAATTAAACACAGTATAAATATGGGAAATGCCTGTTATTATTCGGATGAGAAGCTTTTATCATCCAGTCTGCTGTCAAAAAATCCGAAAGTTAGAATTTATAAAACAGTTATTTTACCAGTTGTTCTTTATGGTTGTGAAACTTGGACTCTCACTTTGAGAGAGGAACAGAGATTAAGAGTGTTTGAGAGTAAGGTTCTGAGGAAAATATTTGGTGCTAAGAGGGATGAAGTTACAGGAGAATGGAGAAAGTTACACAAAGCAGAACTGCTCGCATTGTATTCTTCACCTGACATAATTAGGAACATTAAATCCAGACGTTTGAGATGGGCAGGGCATGTAGCACGTAGGGCGAATCCAGAAATGCATATAGAGTGTTAGTTGGGAGGCCGGAGGGAAAAAGATCTTTGGGGAGGCCGAGACGTAGATGGGAAGATAATATTAAAATTGATTTGAAGGAGGTGGGATATGATGATAGAGAATGGATTAATCTTGCTCAGGATAGGGACCAATGGCGGGCTTATGTGAGGTCGGCAATGAACCTCCGGGTTCCCTAAAAGCCAGTAAATAAGTACAGATTTTAAAGTATGAAATATTGAAGAAATTTATAAATATAGGTTAGTAACTTACCACCACAGAAATCAAATAAAATATAAATATAATCTACATGAATATCGTACTCGAAGACAAAAGTATACTTTCTCATTGATTGAGCCTAAATATCATACAAGTGCAGCATTTAGACATGGTGCTAGTTTCGTCCCAAGATTTTATAATAAAATTACAAATCATTTTCCAAATTTGAAATATTTTAAAATTGAACCTTTTAAAAAATAAATTTATAAAATTAATCAGGATATCTAAAACAGTAGAACCCCTATTATCCGTCACCCTATTAACCGATTACCAGATTATCCTATTATCTTTCTCTCGCTCCTTTCTTTCTCTTTTTGCTACAGACACATAATATAGTCTATCTTCTTCATATGTATGAAGTACTTCTATACGTTATATTAGTACCAGTACGTATTTTTTCTAGAGAGCGTTATTACAAACCTTAACACTTACACAGTGTGATCTGCTGTTAGAGTTGCCGTACTGTAGAACTTCCATACAAAATATATTCCATGAGTGTCAAAAGAAAACGTGTTGTGCTAAGTACCGAAAAAACGGAAATAATTGAGTGGTTTGGGGAAAGAGAAGCTGTGACTCATCTCGCATCAGAATACGAGATTGGTGTTACAACTGTCCGCGATTCAATAAAAATCAACAATAAAGTATATAAAGTATGTAAATCTAGAACACGAGACCTGTATTATTCCTATGTTTCCGCTGACAGTCATTAGAAGAAGTTTCCTTGCCCCTTAAAAATCCGTCGTTGACAACTAGACTTAAATGAATGAACTTCTGATTCACTGCCTAACATGTTAAACACAAGAACACGGAGGAAATTAAGAAATGTAAGTATTATTCACGTAATTTACGAAAATATTTTACGGTATGGATTATCCGATTTTTTCGATTAATCGTTAAGTCCACCCCCTTCATTACCGCGGATAATAGAGATTCTACTGTATTAACAATTGTGCGTATTTTTTACCTTTTTATTTCTGTCGACTATATTCATGTTTTTATTGACGTAGATTATTTTATGACGCTGTATCAACATCTTAGGTTATTTAGCGTCTGAATGAGATAAAGGTGATAATGCCGGTGAAATGAATTTAGAGGATTCATATGTCCATACAAGAGCCCTTGGAATGCATAGGATACAGCAAAGTAAACAATCTACATTTTCTTGAACTCTGCTCTAGAAACAGGTGATATGGATAACACCACGCTATTGTCGCCTTCTATCCCTCGAAAAAGTCCAGTACTCAATTTTACATAAATCTTAGCGGATCCTGGGATCGTGCTGGCGGTTATGCCGAAAAGAAAAGATCCATCTAGACCTACATCTAGGCTTGAACCACGATTCTTCCAGCCCGTCCAGTGTGCCGTCTTATCGGAAGTATTAATTTTGCTCCTAACTAAACATTCCGATATTTGGCTGAAAAATTGTTAGCTTTACACACCCGAGTTTCATTTGTCAGTTTTTGTTGTGTTCGGTATCTCTATGGTGCTATTGATTGCCCCTCCGTGTCATTAGTCCTCACAATATTTGTACTAGTGCATTGATTAATTTTGTGTTTGCAAGCTTTGTTATTTTTACAAATAAAACACATTTTATGTATGGCTGCTATGTAAAATATTCGCTACTCTGACCTAAAATTGGTTTTACGTTCAATTTAATCACCACTTCTAAGACACTTCAGATTTCTCGTCTCTTTCTACAACTGAAAAATCATGTGATTGTGTGACGTTTTAACCTTCGCAACTTAGCTGCTCTAGAATTTCATGCTACTTATCTGGAGTGTTTTTGGTGCCAAGAATATTTGTTGCTAATAATTCACTGAGCAACAAAAATTTTGCTCCGACTTAAAACGATTTGTCCCTTATGGTTTTGTGTGCACTGAACCCGAAAATTCTTCCCTTTTCTTCGTATTACGTAAGGTTTTTAAGATATACTGTGATTTCACTTTTCGATAAGCCCTCCCCCAGGAAAAATCTGGCGGGGGATGGGGGTTGTAAACCAAAACAAAGCTAATGCAGTTTATGAGTTTATGACTTATTTCCGGTTTCTTATGGTTGTTGGCATGTTCTTTTGTACTTCTAATAAATAAACAGATATTGGTCCCTTCTATTCAGTAAATTTCATAATAGTTCAGAGTGAGGTCTACGCAATGAACAAACAAGGGTGTGGTTTTCGGTATTTAAAAGAAAGTTTACCATTTTGAGTGAAGTCAAAGAGGGCATTTTCATCGGTCCACAAATTCGCAAAGTTATGGCTGACTCTTTGTTTGAGGAAAAGTTTTCCGTCACAGCAAAAATGGTATAGTGCGCTTTCAAAGATGTTTGCTCAAATTTCCTTAAAAATTCTAGGGCAGACAATTACATAGAACTTGTTGTGGAAACCATGTCAAGTGCATATGAGAAAATGGGATGTAAAATGTCTCTCAAAATACACTTTTTACATTCTCATTCGGAATTATTTCCTCCTAACTTTGGAGCGTTAACCGACGAGAATAGGAAAAGATTTCATAAAGAAATATCTGATATGAAAAGGCGATATAAATGAAGATGATCATCCAGGATGCATACAGACTACTCTTGGTTCCTTGTAAAAGACAGTCCAGAGTCTAGTTATAAATAATAATAATAATAATAATAATAATTATTATTATTATTATTATTATTTATTTAATGTGGCAGAGCTAAGGCCGGTAGGCCTTCTCTTCCGCCCAGTCAGACTCTAATTCTAATTCAATACAATTGCTTACATAGTTATTACATTAATATCTAGACCATAAAACAACATGAAAGTATATAATGAAAGTTAGATAAGTAATGTTAGTGTGGCAATAATAAACATTGGTAAGAAATAGTTATAATAATAATAATAATAATAATAATAATAATAATAATAATAATAATAATAACAGAGGTTACCCAGAAAATTCATTTAATTTTACGTTCAAATTCCAAGATTTTTCTTATTATACGCATGAAATATTTTTTATTGTTTTTGTGTTTGAAACTATGCAACAACATTTTTGTATCCAGTAAACATTTTTCAAGTATTATGAGGCATTTTGAATCCCTAGTGTATTGTAATTTTACGAGTAGCAGTAAAAAAAATTTTTTTCATAAGAAATTCAATTCATTTCCCCCGGAAAATGATACGTGATGGGGCAATTTGGATTTTAAATTCAGATTTAGGCCACACATATTAGTAACATTCACCTATTTTTATTTCGAAGCAAGACAATTTGTTATTCAGTGATGATTAGGATATTCTATAGCTTACTACATTTTTTAATACAGTACAAGGAAATTAAAAGTTTTTATTGCACCTAGATTGACTCACTATGTTTAAACAAATATTAATTTAATTAGTTTAATGGCAGACTATTCCGTATCTGTGTTTTTGTTTTTTAAATTATCAGAGAGCACATTCACCTTCCTTGAAATAAAACAAAAAAAAGGGAAATTGTAATTGTATCAAGTGTTAATAATTACACATGTTTAGACAGCTAATTAATTAATTAAATCTCATAATCTATTATAGTAGAAAGAAAAAGAAGCTAACTTTACAAATACAAATACCTATCCTTGAACCTACAATATTTTACCCATAGCCTACATGTCACTTTATGGTATATTTGTTTCATTTGTTCACTTTTCAAAGTACATGTTCACTTTGTTTACAAGAAAACACTATTACTACAAAATAATTATAACTAGAAAATAAAGACAAGTTCTATAGCTGGAGCCATCCATGAACCCAAGCAATAAATACGAAAAAAAAATCAATATATTATTATGAAATAATAATCTTAAGAAAGCAAACTAAAATAACCAATGATTGCATATCTAGGTTTCGGATCATAAAAGTTGGTGTGGCATCAGGAAAGACTCCAGGTAAGTGCAGAGGGTTAAGCAAGACGACTAAGATACTTTAGTCCTTGCATTCATATTAGGTCTATACGATTACGTTTTTTTTAATTGACATAATCTATATTTAATAAACGGAGAAATAAGTACTACTTATACCAAAAAGCGAAAGTAAGAAGCATTATACTCATCCTCACTTACATTGTTAAAATGACTCTAGGGATTTTAGGCGGGATGCAACAGAGCTTATTGTGTCGTTGTCATGCCTACATAGAAGCTGCGGGACGCCAGTTTGAATAACTTTGTAAATGTAGTATTCGTAGTTTGAAGGCAATGTATTTATTAAAGCTACAAAACAGTGATATGCAAGCTTTCTTATTCCATTGTAATAAGCATTCCAAAACGGGTTTGATTTAGAACTTCTAAAACATCTGAAAATAAGGAACAGTTATTTTGAAATACTCTGTATATACATTACCAAATTAGTAAATAAATAAATATCAATCGCCACCGACATCAAGGCTAAACCTTTGAGTACTGTTCCGTCTTCAAGGCTTTCAGTATTGGTCCTTGTATTTATTTTTTGTGGATGACCTTTACCTCGTTTTCACAGTTGATCATAAGATCTTACGTTATCCGTCCTTTCAACATGACCGACCCAATCTTCCTTCATAAGGCCAAAAGCATTCTGCATCGGACATTCTGTCTCAGACTGTTCGATATGACGGTGATTACACGCATTCTTATGAGGCTGTGGCATTCTGCATCGGACATTCTGTCTCAGACCGTTCGATAAGACTGTGATTACACGCATTCTTATGAGGCTGTAACATTCTGCATCGGACATTCTGTCTCAGACCTTTCGATATGACGGTGATTACACGCATTCTTATGAGGCTGCAGCATACTGCATCGGACATTCTGTCTCAGATCGTTCGATATGACGGTGATTACACACATTCTTATGAGGCTGCAGCATACTGCATCGGACATTCTGTCTCAGACCGTTCGATAAGACTGTGATTATACGCATTCTTATGAGGCTGCAGCATTCTGCATCGGACATTCTGTCTCAGACCGTTCGATAAGACTGTGATTACACACATTCTTATGAGGCTGTAGCATTCTGCATCGGACAGTCTGTCTCAGACCGTTCGATAAGACTGTGATTACACGCATTCTTATGAGGCTGCAGCATACTGCATCGGACATTCTGTCTCAGATCGTTCGATATGACGGTGATTACACGCATTCTTATGAGGCTGCAGCATACTGCATCGGACATTCTGTCTCAGACCGTTCGATAAGACTGTGATTACACGCATTCTTATGAGGCTGCAGCATTCTGCATCGGACATTCTGTCTCAGACCGTTCGATAAGACTGTGATTACACACATTCTTATGAGGTTGTAGCATTCTGCATCGGACATTCTGTCTCAGACCGTTCGATAAGACTGTAATTACACACATTCTTATGAGGCTGTAGCATTCTGCATCGGACATTCTGTCTCAGACCGTTCGATAAGACTGTGATTACACACATTCTTATGAGGCTGTAGCATTCTGCATCGGACAGTCTGTCTCAGACCATTCGATAACACTGTGATTACACGCATTCTTATGAGGCTGTAGCATTCTGCATCGGACATTCTGTCTCAGACCGTTCGATATGACTATGATTACACGCATTCTTATGAGGCTGTAGCATTCTGCATCGGACATTCTGTCTCAGACCGTTCGATAAGACTGTGATTACACACATTCTTATGAGGCTGTAGCATTCTGCATCGGACACTCTGTCTCAGACCGTTCGATATGACTATGATTACACACATTCTTATGAGGCTGTAGCATTCTGCATCGGACAGTCTGTCTCAGACCGTTCGATAAGACTATGATTACACGCATTCTTATGAGGCTGTAGCATTCTGCATCGGACAGTCTGTCTCAGACCGTTCGATATGACTATGATTACACGCATTCTTATGAGGCTGTAGCATTCTGCATCGGACAGTCTGTCTCAGACCGTTCGATATGACTATGATTACACGCATTCTTATGAGGCTGTAGCATACTGCATCGGACAGTCTGTCTCTGACCGTTCGATATGACTATGATTACACGTATTCTTATGAGGCTGTAGCATTCTGCATCGGACATTCTGTCTCAGACCGTTCGATAAGACTGTGATTACACACATTCTTATGAGGCTGTAGCATACTGCATCGGACATTCTGTCTCAGACGTTCGATAAGACTGTGATTACAAGCATTGTTATGACTCTGCAGCATACTGCATCGGACATTCTGTCTCAGACCGTTCGATAAGACTGTGATTACACACATTCTTATGAGGCTGTAGCATACTGCATCGGACATTCTGTCTCAGACCGTTCGATAAGACTGTGATTACACACATTCTTATGAGGCTGCAGCATACTGCATTGGACGAATGTCCCAAGATAAAACCGTCTTGTCTGAGACAATGTTCGATGCAATATGATGTCGGCCTAACTATTACATAGTAGGCCTACCTAGAAGATCGACCGAAGAGGTTCTAATGGCATAACAATTTATTATTTTACCATGTTATTTCCAAATATTGTAATATTAAATCAGGGTCACTGCTCCAGAGTAATGGTTCGAGCTGGCCCGTGTTCAAATCCTAATTGAAACAAGTTATCTGGTTGAGTTTTCTCCGGGGTTTTCCCACAACCCATTAAAGAGCAAATGATGGATAATTTACAGCGCTGGACTTATTTCTTTGCCATTATCGCTATTTCGCTCGAACGCTAGTTAACCATCGCAGTGGATAAAGCGGCGTAAAATAAATCAATAAAAAATACGACAACCAAGGGAACAATAGGCAATTCTGTGGAGCCAACTTCCCCATAAAGGCAAAAATATCGCACTATATGGGGAGTATACACCAACGAATGGACAGAAGCAATTAAAATAACAGTAGGTGTGTCTGTGGTGCGTTCCCTGCTGGGCAGGTCTCAAGATGGTACCCTCTGTCGGTGCTGCCAAAGAGAGAACGAAACTCTTGCACATGTCTTGGGTGCCTGTCAGTATGGAGAGGTACTGAGCAATAGTAGACACCATCGCATTCGGGGCACGATTCTCAAGCTATGAGAAGTCATGGCTATACCGTCTACGAAGAGGTTACTGGTCTGGCTACAAATGGCAGTACTCGGCGCACAGACATAATTCTTGCCTTTCAACCAAACTCCAAATATGGAGTAATCCTGGAACCTACAGTTCAATTTGAGTCTCATTGTGACCAGTCAACAGAAGATAATTTTGAGAAAAAAAGTACATCTATAAATGACTCCAAATCGATTATTACAAACTAAAATACAATCTAGACAATTTGACAGTAACGGAGTTGATGGTTGGGGCACGGGGAATCATTCCAATTTTTTTTACTAATTTCTGGACATTAATGGGAGGATTAAATAGAGAACTCCTTCGTCGATTGGCAATCATCGCTATTAAGGGGTCTGTTTCAATTTGAGAAATTATCTTTATGGGTTTAACAATTAATGTGTTTTATTTAAAAATTGATTAAAGATTGTGATAGTAATATGTATAACAAAAAAAATTGTAAACCTTCTATTTTAGTTTGTATACAAAATATTTAACATAATCTAAATTTAATTGTTTATAATAATTTTGTCCTTGTGGAAATTCTTTAATAAGAGAAACTCGTAGCAATAAATTACTTTATATAACCCCTAAAATTAGTTTCCTCAAAATAGATTAATATAGCTAAATCGCTTTTCCGCACCCCAAAAATGCAGATTCGCTTAATTTTATCAAAATTCTTCGGCTCCTTTTCAAGATAAAATTCACAAACATACAAAAATTGTTGGTTTGTAGTAGGATTTGACTGATATCTTTCAGTATTATTATTATTATTATTATTATTATTATTATTATTATTATTATTATTATTATAACACAATTTTCAACGGTTAAAATATTATCGCGGATGTTATTTGGAGAATAATACATCATCTGCACAATAAAATGCATAACAATAGAACAGAAGAACAATCGAAAAACATTTTTTTCCTCGATTTATAATACGTAAATAGCAGTCACATAATGTCTGTATTGTCTTCATGGTCCAATTGATAAATGTTTGAACTCAAAAGTTGTGGTGAATTCTTTGTAACGGAGATTTTTTCTAAACATGCGTCATATTATTCACTTGAAATAGCTGTGGTCACAAACACTGCGTTCCTGAGTGCGTCTTTTGTTTTCAGCTTTGTGAGGAGAATCGATTGTATTCTAACACATCGCTATTTTAACTGTTTAAACTTATGTACAGCAACTAATAGAAGTTGCTAAAGGAACAGATAATAAGAAAATTGAATTGAAACCGTCTTTTGGCTAACCACAACCAAGCTACATGTTGTTTCAATCTAACGAGAATTTTTGTTTGCTGCGCGAAATTGTCCCTCATGATTTGGCCAATACTTACTAATTTAAGAAGAGGTACAGATTGGACCCCTTCACAATGTTGCCAAGATTGGCTTTATCCTTGTGTTCAGATGGAAAAAAATTCTGCGCTTTATCAGGGATACACTGGAACGTAGATTACGTCAATTTTCGGGAATGAAACTACAGTCATGTTGGTTTGAATGTTTTATATTAGTTTCGGTTTACAAATGAAGAGTATGGACGTACGAAAAGAGAATTTATTAGAGAATTTATTAATAAAGTGCATGCTATTAATTTTTTCTTCATATGAAGCGACATTCCGTGATTAGTAAAAAAAAAAACTTTTCCCTTTGGTTCACTCAAAATGTATCGTACGTGTAAATTGCCAATGTAATATAGCAGAACTCGCGACTAAAAATCAAACGAGTGGAAGCGCATGTCTGTAGCCGCTCTCGATGCCGAGATATTACTAAGAGAATCCCCGCGGTAAGACTAATTTTATACGAAACACTGCCCATAGGAAGGGAAGGTAGATTCATTAGGCATGATCACATAAATTACACTGGTTTTTTGTGTGACTACTAACAACATTAGCATTAGACTGTGACTTATGCCCAGTGGCCAAGAGTCGCTTACACTTTCAAGTAACAAAAAGGTTGTATTATCTTTTTTAATTAAAATCCTGAGAGGCTGTATATCTATATTCATTCGCAGTCTCTGACATAGTTCGTTCTTGTAGTGAAACCTAGTCCTTTACAGTTGTAAATTGTGTGAATTATCAATTACAAATGGACGCGCATGCTCAGTATTCTCTATTTGGCTTGGCCAGTAAGCGCCGCCGGTGGGAAGCAAGGAGCCAATAGGGGTCGCATGTTTAACGAGTTCTTGTAAGTGTATGCCAACTGAGATTACGCTAGCTGAATGTTGACCGTAACATTTTTATCTATATAAGGTAACACTGTGGTTAGTTATATTTTATCGAAAATAGGGATTATTTTAATTGGTTTATATTCATATGAAGTTCTTAAATATTCGTTAAAATTGGAATCCCAAAATTTAACTAGTTTATTGATGTATTTATGAATTAGTGTTGTAGACTACAGTAAAAGTGCGGGCTCTTCGAGTACCCCTAATTTTTTGGACTGTATCCTAACTATGTGCTCGAAAGTTTGTGGAAGCAGCCATTTGGAAGACTTAAATATGGAAAAGGTGTGATATAATAAGGAATGGCTAGCTCACTCCACAACTTACTAATGTGAGCATGAAGAGTAAGAATTACGTTCGACATTTTCAGGAATCTTGGTATATTAGAACTTCGAGATTGGAGTTTTAGACAAAAAGGGCAGCAGAATTAACCTGTAATACAAATAAAACGGTATGTGTCCTGTCCTGACGTTTAGGAGAATTTACATACACCCAAAAATCATGATGATAATGATGATGATGATAATAATAATAATAATAATAATAATAATAATAATAATAATAATAATTAGCTTCTTGGGCGAACAATTGGGCCTAACAGCGCATATATAAGTAAATATTCCACGCTACACCAGTGTCTCATAAACATTTCACATTCTGCCAATTTTTGTTTCACCATAGATCCAGAAACGGATGCCCACAGTGCAGGAAAATATGTATTTTTAATCAGAAAGGAAAAACTTGAAGAAAGGTGCAAGAGGAAAAGGACACGAAGGAAGATGAAGAAGAGAGAAAGAACTATGAAAAGAACAAGAAGAAATTTTTGTTTTCTTGGATAGGGCAGGATATTTCAACTCTCACGTGTCATAATGCAGGGCTCGGATTTTGATGACCTGAATGTAAAAAATGACAGTGAGTAGGGTAAACATTGGTAATTTCGTGATAATTTCATGAAAACTAATTTAAAATGCAAATGTGTAAATATATCCTTATTCCGATTTTTTCATCTAAAAGACGATAACTTGCTGTAAAATCTGGAGATATAAAAGATTGGTACGTTCTTTAATATGTGCCAAAAACCATTTTTACAACTTAAGCTGAAAGGTTGGTTATTTCGTGATAATCTTGGTAATTTCGTGATAACCTTGGTAATTTCGTAATATTGCATTGATAATTTCGTGAGAGGTAGAAAAATTGTGGAAAAATTCATTAAAGTCAAATTAAATTCTCATTTATTGTTACAAGACTTCAAACAAAGTAATTCCGTCTAAAATTCATAGCAAGAAAACATAGAAATACATATCAACACATAATAAGAATGAAATCAAAGTAAAAATTGAAATTGAAAAGGGATCTTCTTTGCCCTGAAAGGGTGAACACTTTTATTACGGACTTTACTATAGCCTATATTACTAGGGTAACTCCAAAAGTAATGCATACCGTTTGTTTAAAAATTATATTTTTATCCTACAGCTTTGCTATTTTCACAGAATGTAGATGCATCCTTAAGGAACAAAATATCACTTTTCCACATAATCCCCGTCCCTTTCAACTGCCTTACGTAACCTAGGAATGACGGCCTGTAGACCAGCACGGTAAAGTCTGGACCAACACGTCTGAGCCACTCTTTAGCAGAGTGCACAAGGGAGTTATCTTCTAACCTCGTTCCGCGAAGGGATCCTTCAGTTTATCGAAGACATGGTAATCGCACGGTCCCAGTTCAGGACTGTAAGGCGGAGGTTTCAGTGTTTTCTATCCGAATTTTCTGATCTGGTCTCTCCTGTGACTGACATATAGCTGTGCGTTGTCGTGCAATAGCAGAACATCCTGCTTCTCCCGATGTCGTAGAACACAACTCAGTCGAACTTGAAGTTTCTTGAGAGTTGCAACATACCCGTCAGAATTAATGGTGGTTCCGCGTGGCATGATGTCCATAAGCAAGAGTCCTTCTGAATCGAAAAACACAGTAGCCATAACGATTCCTGCCGAAGGTGTACTTTTGAATTTCTATTTCTTTGGTGAATTTGCATGATGCCACTCCATTGTCTGCCTCTGTATCCAGTCCAAAATGGTGGAGCCATGTTCCATCTTCTGTCACAATTCTTGCAAGTCATCTAGAACTTATCTTTGACACTTAGCATGATAACAAATCAAACAGAAGCTACACTGAACCCATTGCGTCTGCGTTTTCTTTTTTGTTATCACATCTTGTCTTCAGATTTCTAAAATTTCTATTGTAATACAATTTTTAAAATAGTATAAAATGTAACACTTAATGCTCAACAAAATTTCGCCTCAAACAGCTAAGATTTCTATCAGTAAAGCTAACCCTATATGGCGACTACAGATGTATATAAAATTCCAAAAACATTTCCTAAAATTTCATAAAGATACAATAAATCTTTGTACCAAATATCATATGCTTACCTTTAGTAAAATTTGTACGCCTGAGAAGTCGACGCAAACTTGCTCTCTCCAAACATAAAAGCTCACTGAAGCAGCTACAATAGTCACACAAAGCTTAGCTGTATGTTTCTGGAAACCGGACAACATATGCAATCCCTTGGCGGAAATTTGGATCTCGTAACACCATTGGTTAGTTCACAAAAGAGCAAAGAACAAGTATCACGAAATAACCACTGCCACGAAATTACCAATGTTTTACCCTATATTGTATATCATTAATTGTGTTTCAGAATTTGTAAGATAAAAGCCTCGTTTACATTACTTTGGAATTCAAGGAGTCTTTGCTAAACACACCATATTTCAAATTGAAATAATTTTTTTCTGTGTAAAAAATTAGTGAATAGATTTCAGCGTCAATGTTCACCAGATCGTAATGAAGTATGAAGTGACAGTGGGGATTCTATCCGAGATAGGGAAATGTTTGCTGTTCTTGAACTATACTACGCTGCAATACTAACTTTTAGGTCATGAAAATCCGAGCCCTAGGCGTAAGAGTTTATTCTCCAAAACTGACTTGGAATTAAACCTGGTGAGAACACAGAAAATACAAATCACTCTATGGAGATAAGTTATTACAGTTCTGGATTCCAGGAATCAAGGACAATGGTTGGCCGGGATTTCATTCTTGCGGAATATTCTGTAATGGCACAGAGAATAGACATCATAACACACGTAACTGGTGGCGGACAAAAGTGACACGGCTCATAATTTATAACGAGATCATGTCCTGTTCTAGAACAATGGATTAGTTTCGACACTCCCGTGTTCCAAATCACCGTTGCTGTCTCATGTCATATTTCAATCACCGTGACGGCAACCTCAATTCTCTTCCCTTATTAATAAAGCAAAGCAAAAGACATTTTGTTTGTTTCATGCAAAATACAACAAGCAAATGTCGATTGATGAGGTTAATATGATATTGCAACGCAAATGTGAATAGATCTAATTGCCAAACTATCGACATATCTCCAGAACACATTTCTCTAACATAAGTAAGCCTACTAGATTATGACAGTTATGATGGGGATATTAATAGCACATAAAACAAATACTAGGGCATTCGATAAATAATGGCAACAATGCTGTATGTAAATCAGTGCTCCTAGCGGTGACCACTGAAATCTTGTACTACGTAATAGACCAGCGATTGTTTCATAAATTTTCAATATTGATTTCAAGTTGGGCGGTCTGAAGCTTTCTACCATCGCCCAACTTCAAGACAAGCGTGGAATGAAAACCTCTGTCATTGGTTCAAGAGCAATTATAGCCTACTTCTCTCCTCCTCTGCCGGCAATGTTTACTTATCTTGTCAAACATTACGGAACGAAGTATAGTTTCATCAAGAACAATTTGGTAACAACATAATTTGAATTTAAATGTATTCTTTCCGAAATACTGGAATATGGCAAATAAAAATTCAGCATAGGCCCACAGTTTCTACCAAATGTTTAAGGACACCCCTCCAAGTAAATGTTTCACTCCTTTCCTTATGTACGTATGTATTTATTAACACTACAATTGGGTATACACCCGGTGGCAGTGATATATAGCCTAATATACAATAATAACAATTACAGAAATAAAATTAAATAAACGTAAATGAAATAAAATAAAATAAACGTAAATCTATAAATATTAGATGCAATAAACCTAGGACTATAAATAAAAACTATTCTATAATAACGCCTACGATAAGTAAATCTAACTTATAAGTACTTCTATTTCACCCAACTATTACCAATTTAATTAATTACATATCACCCTAATCTATTTACATATCAACTAAAATTACATATCATCTTAATTAATTACATATCAACTTAATTAATTATAGGCTATATAAACTCAATTAGTTACATGACACAACTTAAATAATTACACTGCACCTCCAATTACATTTTCAGTCTAATCTTCTCAACCTTTCCTTAAATGTATTGATTTTAAGAGGACCACCCTGAAAGATTGCCGCAGGTAAGCTGTTCCAGTCTACTATTGTGCGGTTAACAAAGGAAAATTTTGCCACGTCCGTTCTTTGTTTTCTAAATTTAAACTTCCTAGTATGATCAGCCCTTCCTAAGTATGATGGTGTTGCTAATCTAGCATTGATATCGATCCATGCTTTGTGTCCCATTTGTGCCTTAAACAATGCGGTGAGTCTGGTTTTTCGTCGCCTTGATTTGAGAGGTTTCCACCCTAAATCTTTTACTATCTCCTCACCATGTCCCTTGCCCATTTTGACATATTTTGCTGCCTTGTGTTGGACGTTTTCTATTGAATCGATTTGGTTTTGTCTGTACGGATCCCAACCTACTGCTCCATATTCCATAATTGGGCGAACAAGGGTTATACTGTACTTACTTATATGAAACCCTCTGATGTTTATACAGGGATCAAAATGCCTGTGAAAAATGAAGCTTTTATTTTACTGCAAACCCAATCTCTCTATCTTCCAATCTGTTGCTTATAGGCCTATAACAATTTTTCTGTTATGAAAACTTATTGAAAAATTCTATTTTTGTAGATAAAAAATTACTCCTGAATAGGTTTACCTAAATCAGTGAATTTTGTTCACGCATTATAATACACTTTTTTTTCCTTCTTCCTTTAGGAAAAATTGTAATTCTTTTAAATTCTCTTGTGTTTGAAATTCGCCACTAATTGACCCGGGAACCACCGGCGTGTCTCAGTCTGTTAAGGCGCTTGCCTGCCGGTCTGAAGTTGCGCTCGGGAGCGGGTTGATCCCCGCTTGGGCTGATTACCTAGTTGGGTTTTTTCCGAGGTTTTCCCCAACCGTAAAGTGAATGCCAGGTAATCTATGGCGAATCCTCGACCTCATCTCGCCAAATACCATCTCACTATCACTAATCTCATCGACGCTAAATAACTTAGTAGTTGATACAGCGTCGTTATATAACCAACTAAAAAAAAATTACCCTGGACCGTCACTGCCACTTACATTATAACATTGGGAGTTGGTAACACTGTCACTTTTAGTAATCAGCTGTGGAATTTGCTACAAGTGTGGGATGGTTAGATTTCTTCCTTGAAAAACTGAAAATGGATCGAAATTCAGTGAGTGTGGACGTGAAGTGACAGATGATTGGGATATGGAAAAATGACTAGAGATAATATCTAAATATATCTCAAAATTCTTTAACCACTTCCCTGATTAACCCGAGTTAACTCGTGTAAGTCCCATTTTCGCTGCTAAGGATTATTATCCCGAATATATACGTTTCCATCATTTCATTAACCCTTTCCTGATTAGATGGCTACAGAAGTTAGTGATATTGCTACATCTGGTGGTGGGATTCCTACGTTTGGTATACGATATCTGAATGCAGGAAGACACCCTTTGACTATCGAATGGTGGTAATTCGTAAGATTTTCGAAAAATACACCCCGAATGTCCTATCACTCAAGGCAGGATGGCCAGGAAAATCGCCCAACCCACTTCGGCTTACAGGTAGACATTTTCCAGAAGTTATTCCACGAACTCTGAAGAAGAACAACCAACCAGACAGGATTTCATGTGTAGCATTGCGAGAGACTCAAAATACAAACAAATTCGACAGAAGAGCAGATACTACTGTCCGGAATGCAATGTGCCACTGTGCGTAATACCCTGCTTTCGAGTCTATCACACGACAAGCATCATTTAACGCCTTGATAACAGCACTGGTATTGTACCTCATAAATTAATCCATAAAAAAACATGAGTTGGTAAATAGTTCAGGAGAAAATCAAAGTGGAACAATTACCAGAGCTGGAATCAAGGTGCACGAGATAACTCGGGATAATAATTCAGGTATGAATGTATGTTTATTTTATAGTGATTTTTTAGGTATGTAAGAAAATTAGTGATGGACAGTGATTCTGTAATATTAAATGACCTCTATACAAAAATAAAAAAATGATTCTTTTTTCACAAAATTGGTAAAATATGTAGTAAGGGAAGAGGTTGATCTAAGTACACACATTCTGCAGTAATTAATTTTTTCCTACACAAAATGTGATTTTTCAGTAAGTTTTAATAACAGAAAAGTTTATATAGGCCTATAATCCACAGATTTAAAGGTAGAGAGATTGGGTTTGCAGCAAAATTCGGGTCTCTGTATAAACATCAGAGTTTTGACAGAAGTATAAGGACAAAATTGAAACATGTCTTTTGGAGGGATCTCCTTAAACTTTTGGTAGAAGCTGTATTTTATTCATTAACCGGTTTTGAAAGACCGCACAAGTAAACAAGAAGCAACAGTGTTGGCACACTGTGCTGCATGAAAGCAATTGTCATTTGGTTTCGATAACGAATCTAAGTGCTGCGCTCTATATAAAGAGTGACTGACTATTGGATTCTCATCGGCAGTGCTTATTGATGTATGTAAATTGAAGGTGGAAGCACGAAAACTACTCATTATTAGACGTTCTGTCGGAAATCAATAATTCGGCAAGAAAGACAGACAACACATGGAACTCTCATTGTCTCGTCGCTACAACATTCATTTCGTCAAGCGATGCCACCATTACAACTGGGTGTTCGTCAAAAACAGTCATCAACTATTATTTTATTTTCGTGAACTACTAACACTTAATGGCATAAGAAGTTTTCACAATCATCATTTTGTATAAAACTAGACAGTTATAAAATTTTTGTAAAGTATGAAGTCTGAAAAATTTCGCAACTAACTTGAATACAGTGTGTTTGGTAGAATTAGCACCAATTAAAATCACACAGAACGTCCAGAAACGGCGAGTTTCATTTAGAGCTGCACCTAGTCTTCATAGACTATGAAAAAGCATTTAATATGATTAACCTATGAATGGAAACCGCTAACTGGAAGTGTAATTGGTTGAAAGAGTTAAAGGGGAGAGGATGGTATTTTTTTAAACTTTTTTCCTATTTGGAGTAAAATATTAATTTTGTTGTATGTAGAGAGCTCATAGCTGTGGCAACTCAACCAAATAAAAATATTTTGAAAAAAAAATATATATATTTGGGGGCCCAAATTTGAAAAAAAAACTATACCCAATGCAGGACTATACTAAAACCGATATATCTAAACCGTTTTTAAAGATAGATTCAAACAGTTTTTTGCAATGTATTTGCAAAAGCATGTTCTAGAAACTGTCTGTAACAGAATTTTGATATTAGTCCCTACGTTTGTAAAATAAACAACTAACATTTAATAACAATTTTCTGATTTCCTTTCTTTCAAACAAACGGGCGTATTTTTAAAATGAAATCAATTAACAAAATTCTGTTACAGAGAAATGTTTCCTAATAGTCTAAAGAATGTGTGTTCTAAATTTCATGCACGTATCTTTAATACTTCAGAAACTATATCCATTTTTGTCTGGCAATGTAGCAGAAAAAATGAAGTTACTAGAAACCGATAAAAGCGGGTGTGTGATTTAAAAATCCATAGCGCAGAAAGCTTAAAAATGACGTCTCAACATCCGATAAGGGCCCAAGTACCCACAAAATGTTACGCAATGCATTCCACACGTATCAAAAGGTATTTTAAAGAAAAAAAAAATTTTTTTTTAAATTTAATTTACCGGAAACAACAATAAAAGTTGACGAGTGATTTAAAAATCCATAACGCAGAAGATTAAAAATGGCGACTCAACATCCGATAAGGGCACAAATACGCACAAAATGTTATACTATGCATTCCACACATAAATAATTTTTTTTAATTTACTCATTTTTCAGCAAAAAAATACCATTCTCTCCCAATTAGAAATCAACAGATTAGGTCTAAATTGGCAATCCAGAAAACTAGGGATACTGAATACTAGGACTACTGGAAGAATTGAAAAAGAGAGGACAAACGAAATTTTGAGACAGAAACTTTCTGTGATGAAATATGTCCGAGATAATCATTATGAGAAATGGATTCAAGAACGATTTTATTTTAACTGTTACAAGATAGAGATTGCTAGAGAATGTTCCAACGTTTAGATAGCTGATTATGTCAGTGGTGATGTGGTCGATGATTTGGACTCTAACAATTAAGAGAAATATTAAATATATGTAATTTAAGGCTATAATGATTATTCTCCTCGGTTGACCTTGGATCGAAAATCGTGTAGTCAGATCGGATAAATAATATGGCGCCAATACGTTAATAACATTCTCCCATCTGTCACTATGTTTGTCTAATGATAGAGTTCTCGTAAGCTTTCAGTAAAGTCGGATTGCTGTCTCATTTTATTTAAACGCTTTGTGCTTTCCGGATGGTGAGGGAAACATCAAATAGCTTATTATTATAGGCTTGTGTTTCGTATTTCCATTGCATTAGTAAGCACAGAGATTGCTATGCACTTTAACAAAACATTAATTACGATTATAAATTATAATTTCTCAAGTCAGTCCTTCGTATAATGGTAGGATCTGTGAACCACACATATGATTATACTCCCCAAGCCAGATGTTTATTTTGGATGTACAATTCAAGGTAGTTATATTGCAGATGTATACAAAGCTCCATTCCTAATTAAAAACGTACGTTTTAGCAAAAGGTAAAACACGTACAGGGTGTTCCAGTCGTTTTGCTACAAAGTTTAAGACTATGGAACCGGTGAAAAAAAACGAAAAAAAAAAAAGTTAAAAAATGGAAATTTTGTTTTTAACTCTAAAAAATAAAATAACGTTTCAGTTTTCTAAATCTGTGCTTATTTAAGCACTATGATAATTTAAAGCCACTTTAAATTTAAAGAGAGTAGCGCGTGCGTGGGGCTGCAGTCATTTAAACTGACAGCTATCATTCTCACAGACTTTGTTCTTCATCCTAATTAATTTTACTTTTAATTCAGTTCATATTTCGCGCTGTTATGTAGGAGAGAAATGTGTGTGGTAGACCTGTATAGGAAGGAAGAATATCGGTACTATATACCATAGGTCTATACATGCTGTACTTTGACACTCGTTTTCTCGATTTTCCAATGTTCAACATGTTGTAACATTTAAAATGCTCTAATGCAGCGTTTCTCAAACTATGGTCCGCGGACCACCTGTGGTCCTCGAGGTCTGCCCTTGTGGTCCTTCTAAAAAGACAGAAGAAAAAATAAAATTCAATCGAATTGCATATCACACTATAGCTGAAAATCTCAGAGTTTGTAAATGACACATGGCAATCGCCTTTCAATTTTTCTCCCAGTACTGACATTTTATGAAATTTATTCACCTTACCCGCCTATCGCCTTCCCTCTATTCTCAGCATCAAAAGAGGGATTTAAAGCATTATGAACGTGGTGTTTCTCGCCATCTTTTCCGTGCACATCTGGCGCTGTGCCTGTTACCCAGCTAGGGACCACCCGAATTCATAACAGGACCAAAGTACCGAACCTTTTCATGTATTTATGACTTTCTTAATAGTTTTTCTGACACCCAGTCTGCACATTCAAATGGTCACGTACTGTACGTTGTACACCAATAATAGGCCCTAGAACATGCAAAATTGCATCTTTACTTGTTGAAAATCGGGCATGTCTCTGCATTAATTTTTTTTAATTTCTGTTTTTGCAAATGACGATATAAGAAATTTTCTTCTATTAACATTAACTTAATTAGTTAATACTAAATTGAAAAAAAATAATTTTAATTAATTATTTCTACATTAAAATGTTAGTATACTGGTATTAAAATATGCTACATAAATGATAAATTTGCTTTCGAAGGGACCAAGAGTAAGGTGGTCTGCGGAACTGTTCTGACTTAAAAAAGTGGTCCCCACTTCAAAAAAGTTTGAGAAACACTGCTCTAATGAATGCAGTTTTTCTCCAATTCAGTGAAATTTTGCACAGAAGTTCACAAAAGCATGTGAAGTAAACTGACACGTATTTTCTTCTGCTATTGAAAGTAGTCAAATCACCATGTGTTGAGATATGATAAGTTTTTAAAAATTGAAAAATTAACAACTAAAAGCGTAAATATTTTTTTTCTCAAGACGTAATTCGAAAAATATGAAAATCATGTGTCATATTTTACATAAACCTGTCAGGAATAAATTCAATATAAATTTAAAGAAAAATTATGTAACTTCGAAAATTGGGACACTTATAATTCAGTATTAAAAAACAACAAAAATTTATAATAAGTAGGCCTAAAGTAATTGGACTAAACAAAGTGAACTTTTTGTTATTGCATGTCCACATTGTAAGAAATATGTGGTAAACGTTTCAAATTAATTGGTGCTAAAATGTAAAGTTAGAAATTTCACAGGTCCATACCGTTATGAGAGGCAGAAGTGACCAATATGAACAATAATTTTCATATTGGATCCCATGTGCGGAAACGGTCCGTTTGGTAGTTATAACCTTTATACAGTATATGCAGTCTATAGCTGTGTAGCTAGCTAACATTGAACTCAAGGCCATATTTCTGAAGTTTGCATAGTTGCAGTCTCCCTATTTTCTGTGGCCTGTTGCACGATTTTACTAATATTATTATAATAAATTAATTACAACTTACCATACGAACGAACTGACAATTCAATGAACGAATCAACGAGACAACGAGCGACTGAACGAGAGAACGAGCCACTGAACGAATTTACGGGCGACTGAAACAGTCAACGAATCACTGAACGGTCAACGAGAGACTGAACGAGTCAACGAGGGACTGAATCATTCAACAAGAGGCTGAAAAAAGCATCATGAAACTGAACGAAACAACAGAATAAGTGAAGCGAAAAAGTAGTGAGTGTGAGTAAAAGAGCAAGTGAATGAGCAAAGAAGCAACTTCATCAGTAAAGGAATTAGTAGATTAAACGAATGATAATGTAGGAGCCATTGATTAAGTTGATTACATGTGAAGGTGAACGAGTGAGTGAGTGAGTGAGTGAGCGAGCGAGTGGATTAATTAATTAACTGAAGACTGGACATAAAAAAGGCTGTAAGTGCCAAAGAGAAAAACTCTAGAAAACACGGCTTTCATATGCAACTAGTAATTTGAAGAGTCCACTGCAAGAATGATGGATGTCACTTTCTTGTCTAAAATGAACCAAGACTGTCAGTGCATAGCTTAAGATATATAGAATGTACATAAAGAGTTATATGGCATTAACACTGATAGTCATTGTCCAGTAATGATCGGAAAATCACAGTTAAACTTTGAGCACTAAGCATTTAAAACTTTCAATTGCTTCTTCTGAAAAATGTATTCCAAATTACATCCATCATTCTTGCAGTGGAATCTTCAATTGTAATATCATACATTTTGCACATCTATGGGAGAAACTGGGTTCTAAATAAAATTAAAATGGCACTTATCCTCTTTTCTTAGTGGATAGAGCGTGGGAAATAGACTCTTTTTTTACTTTGAAAAAAAAACTAATTTTCAAAGATATTGGCACTTCTTCGCCTGCCATGATTAGGAACATTAAATCCAGACGTTTGAGATGGGCGAATCCAGAAATGCATATAGAGTGTTAGTTGAGAGGCTGGAGGGAAAAAGACCTTTGGGGAGGCCGAGACTTAGGTGGGAGGATAATATTAAAATGGATTTGAAGAATGTGAGATATGATTGTAGAGACTGAATTAATCTTCCTCAGTATAGGGAGCGATGGCAGGCTTATGTTTGAGCGGCAATGAACCTTCGGGTTCCTTAAAAACCATAAGTCCTTTCAGTTGCCTCCCGTTTCGGTTACCTGTCATCATATCATAATCTCTTCACACCCACACAAAATAGCCGCATACTAGCCATACCAACACATAAGACATCATCGTATTCATCATCATACACAATCTCGCTCTCGCGCTTGTGGAATACCCTACCCAGTGACATCAGATACTGTCGGAATTTAGTAGCATTCAAAAGCAAACTTAAGCATTTTCTTACTGCGTAGAGTAGGTTTAATTTTTACTTAATCAATAAAAGAAATGCTTCTCTCATCATAAATTTTACAATAAACTGTCTAGCTTTTATTAATCAGTTAATCTTTTAGTACTTCGATTTTTATTGTATTTGTAAATTTAATATTAATTGTAATTATAATTGTAATTGTATTCTTAATATTGTAGTTGTAATCCCCTGGTAGAGGGGAAGAGAAGGCCTGATGGCCTTGTCTCTACCAGGTTAAATAAATAAATAAATAAATAAATAGACAATTTTATGTCCAGTCTTCAATTAATTTTTATAAATGACAAGTTTAAAAGAAGATAAAAGTGGCCTATACTTTCTTTGTAAGACATAATTATTTGCATGGATGAGCTAAATTGAAGCACTGAACATCCAATCTCGGAAATCGATCACTGAACCTACATCGCCACGCTGCATCTTTCGTCCAAACTGTAACTCTGGCTATCTGCACGCTCCACTCCGTGCTGCTGGTCGCTGACTTAGACGGTTTCTCTGCTCAAAAAGGTTAATTCCATTAATAATGATTTCTACTTTGCATGGGGGGGGGGGGAGAGACGCGGGAGGAAAAGCTTTTCCTTCCATGACGGCGGCGCGCCCGGAGCTCAAGTCAAGTCCAATTAGCAGCAATCGATGGCTTTCTGTTGGTTTGGAGTGATTTAAAATTTGCATGGTTCTGTCTTTATATGTCGGCTACTTCGTTAGGCAGACTTGAAGCCGGCGCGACTTCATCGTTCTGCCACCGGCGGCGCCGCCTCGCGCGATCACAGAATTGGACGGAGTTACGCAATAAGAGTCCAAGCGCCAAAAACCTGTTTCGAGATATTGCCCAATGAAATAAATCTATATTTTTTATAAAACATTTTATGCAAGAAGTATTATAACCAGAGACCGGAACTTTGGCAGAATGCCTTTTTAAATGTGTTAAATCTATCTTCATTTTGAAAGTAAATCTGTACGAATTATACCTTTATGATTGAAACGTCACAGTTTTATGTTGTCTTCTTCTGCCTTTTTCAATATAAATGCTTTTCTTGCCTTCTTTTGATTATTTATTATTTATTATTAAAAATTGCCTATAGGTAAGCTTATATTTTAATTTATTTCTATAACCGCTACAATGAAAGTGACTTCACCGAATGTGTAGGCCTATTACCTTTTCAGTCAGTTCATATTCTCTTTGCAACAATGAGTGCTGCCGTGCAAAAATGTATAACAGTAAGCGTTATAATTACCGCTTGTGTTTATTTGACAAGGCAACAATGAGTGCGGGTCTAACGTTATTTTCAACGGTTATTTTTCTTTCAGTTTTCATTGCGACGTTGTTATAGCTAACTAAATATTAGTGATGGGCGAAGTTGTTCTTTTCCCGGAACAGTTCCGACGGTTCCGGTTCCGAAAAAATACTATGTTCCAAATAACAGTTCCGAAATAACAGTCACCAGTGGTGATGAGTCGGAGTCGTTGAGTCGTTCAAACGAACGGTACAGTACCCTCCCTCTTCACCATAGACAAATAACACCATGCAGCTCACACTGGAGCACTCATAGGCATGACATAGTACACATTCTTATCTATAGATGGCACTGCAATGCACATTCGAATCGATTTTGGAAAATTGCTGTGCATGCGGACAGAACTCAAAAGCTTAATGTTAGTAATTACACAGCTGTTGACTACAAGGACAGAATACAACACTTTGTTTTCGTACATAAAGTTATAAAGACATGGTAGCCAACTAAAAAAAAAATAACATAACATTTAAAACATATGGTATGTAATTTCTGTTCTCTCTCTTACATAATAAAAAAAATCATTAATTTTTATTTTTACTTTTCTTAATGCACAGTTATAATAATAATAATAATAATAATAATAATAATAATAATAATAATAAATATTACAATTTCATAAATAAAAAAGATATATATTGGCAGTACTGAAACCTGGAAACCCCGCAGTGGGTTAGTAAAATGTTGGAATCGCATCTTTACCAAACTGTAATTTAAACTTCGCATTAAACATCGCTCTCCAAATCAGTACTTATATGGGTAGTTTCCAACAAATAATGCTACAACATTTTTGTCGTTCTTTGATAACAGAGAAGATAGCACAAAAACTTGTGCTTGTCAGACTTAACCTCAACAAACGACATACAGACATTGTAACTAAACCACTCATTACCATTTACGACTTTAATCTTTGTATAGAATCAGCTGATCAATGAATTAATAATAGTATGCGTACTTTATGACTTTGTAGAATGTTTATAAAACAGAATTAGTCAACTAATGGTGAAATAAACCATAAAGCGGGAATGAATATTACAGATTATTAAATACTTACTATAACATTACAGATAATTGGCCAGTCTTACAAATGTTGATATTAAAGTTCGCGCCACCGCAAGGATTTCAATTTCCATGCGCCCCCCTCCAACCACGTGAGAGTTTCAAATACCAACTTCATCCAACGAAGTTCCAAGTACAACATAAAGAACAACGAGAACAGTGTAACTGCTGCTGTCGTTGGTTCATCGGAACAAGCTCCGACGTTCCGACTGTTATCTCGGAGTCGGAACATACCTTGTGCAACGCGGTACTGCGAGCCCGCAACAGCTGGGCAAGTGAGCAGCTCGGAGTCGGAACACTGTTATTTCGGAACAGGAGGTTCCGACCTACTGTTCATTTTTGCAACAGTTCCGAGACCGGAACAGTTCCAAAATAACTGTTGTGTTATTTTTTACCCATCTCTACTAAATATTTCATATCGCAACATATCAGTACAACCAAACACAAAAATGCACTTTCCAACGCTACTGGGAAGATTTCTTTGCTTCCAACAGTAATTGCAACATCGAGTCGAAAATCTCAATTTGCATTCGACTTATGTAAAGCTTTCCTTGCTGCCGAAATCTCTTTTGTGGAAAGTGCAAGGTTGTGGGTCTAGTGGAAGGTTTTTGTAATTGCCTTTCATTGCGTATTTTTGCTTTTTGCCTGCTTATTTTAGCTGTTTATGATGCCTTTTTGCCTGCCTATTTCAATGATTCATAATGCCTAAACGTCCGGTCTCTGATTATAACATTCATACTATTACAAAAAATAGCACAAATACCAAAAAAGGCTAACCGATTTTTAATAAGAGACCAGCAGTTGAATTAATATTTCAAAGCAAAATAAATAAACTAATTTTATGCAATAAACGAATTTTTGCTTATAAATAGCAGAAAAATTCAGATATCGCATTCTTGATTTTTTTTTTCCGAGATAAATTAGCCTGCCATCAACAGATTTCTGCAAATATCTCTTTTTTTTTTTTAATTGTCGGTTGGCCTATTATTGCATAACTCCGTCCAATTTATTCCCAACATTGCAGGGAACTTCTACATATCGGCGCAGTGTCTGAATCAACACGGCTCTCCTCGATCACGTTTAGACAAAGTTTTAAAATCTATCATCCTCAGCGGTCCAGCAGTTTCCGTCCTCGTCATATATTGCAGAGGAAAAGAGCATTAGAAACTAGAAACAAAGAACGAACGATACATAAAACTGAAAATAGGATTTCCCTCTGTGTCCAGTTTAACTCACTTTTAGACTGACGATTTGAGTAGATTACAACAAGAATCTTAGCTGAACGTTTCCAAATGAGAAGCTCATTTCCAAAAGGTACCAACTCCAAAAAGTAGGCAATTTTACGGAGACAAAAAATAGTTTGAAACTGTAAATTCTATCAGATCTTAATTTAAATTCGATCAATATGTTAAGATCATTAATGGACTTCATTCTACAAAGTATTTTGGTTGTTGATTGTGCTGTTCAGATTTTATTGCATATTTAAAAATGTAGGTGGTACCTTTTTGAAAAGAAAGTGATGGATATAAGAGCTTGGCTCATCAAAAATAGCAATTTATGTTATGAATAAATTGTATTTTAGTCAAACATTGTTATTAACTAAATTTACATAGATTCTATAATATTCTCAAGTTATGTTTACATCTCTATTGTAACATCCTCATCAGTTATTTCATTATCATTTAATGTCATTGCTCCTTTCAAGTGATCTTTCATTTACACCTTTACTTTAGTAAGTCAAGTCAAATGATGCAATGTGTGTATACCATTTCTCTTTATAACGTGGATTACATTCTTTTCTTAGCTTCATGAATATGATTCTGACATGGCACTTGTTTAAGTAGGTCTAAACTGTTATCAAATTTCTTCTCCCTTTTTAATGTTGTACAAACTTGTGTTACTTCCTACTAATTTACCCACTGAAAATCAACAATTAAGACAGTTCTTTTTTTTTTTTCATTGATCAATCTAAAAGTCCTATCTGCAGTCATGGTTGAGTACCCCTTTACCGGAAAGAATCATTCCACTTTTAAACCAAAGCGATGTGCAATTGTACAAAACATAAAAAGATTACAGTAGTTCTTATTCTGCGATAAACAGCTGTCAGAGAATAAACGTATTGTATCAATACATTATTTTCATTACACAGTGGTCACAAAATCTTTAGAAAAAATTCAAAGGGCATTAACTTATTTCATTAAGACCTTTATGCCCTTGGTTGTCTGACCATGAATAAAAATGAGTGGTAGGTCTATTTCAGGAAATATTCTTTTATTATACCTAACAATCACTATTCCAAAAATATAATATATCTGCTTAAAGCAATATGCCAGTGCACTACTTGTTTTGGGTAATTGTTGGTTCTGCATTAGATCATAGCTGTTTACAGTCACTGTCAAACTAACAGCATTACGGAAAGTGTTATCATGTAGGCTAAGCAAGTTTCATTTTGTTGAACATTGGATTTTTTACTATAGGTCTGTTTCATCATTTTTGCAACATTTTTTCTTCCACGTACTTGGCTTCAGACGATTTCTTCCTTGAGCTACTATTTTCTTCACGATAGTCACAGACAATTTGCCGACAGGGTGCGTTTCAGAATGCTGGTCTGCGCTACACCCGCGATGAAATGAGATGATGGAGATTTGTTGAAATGCTATAGAAGAACCGAAAGCCCCTGCATTACCTGGACCAGGGGCTTGCCCAACAGAAATTATAAATCGGGTGTAAGCCTTGGAATGAACCTGCGTTTAGCCACTAGACCATAGTGGCTGGACAACAAAATTAATATTAAAATACTGCTTTAACCAGTTGTGTAGGAACCTTTCCGTCTCTCTATTTGCATAACGTTCATCGATTTACATTTATTTATTTATCTATTTATTTAGTTATTTATTTATTTAATTATTTATTCATGTACTTATTTATCCATTTACTTATTTATTCATCCACCTATTTATTCATTCATTCATTTACTTATTTATTTATTTATTTATTTATTCATTCATTTATTTACTTATTTATTCATTCATTCATTCATTCATTTACTTATTCATTCATTCATTCCTTCATTTATTTACTTATTCATTCATTCATTTATTTACTTATTTATTCATTCATTCATTTATTTATTCATTCATTCATTTACTTATTTATTTATTAATTCATTCATTTAATTATTTATTTATTTATTCATTCATTCATTTATTTATTTACTTATTTATTCATTCATTTATTTACTTATTTATTCATTTGTTCGTTCGCTCGCTTATTTATTTATTTATTTACTTATTAACTTATTTACTTATTAACTTATTTACTTATTAACTTATTAATTATTTACTCATTTACTCCTTTACTCCTTTACTCATTTACTCCTTTACTCCTTTACTTATTTATTTATTTACTTATTTACTTATTTATTCATTCATTCGTTCATTTATTTATTTATTTATTTATTTATTTATTTATTTATTTATTGTAGTAAGCTTTATTAAAACCTAAAAATAATATGCAAGTTGCTAAATTAAATTGTCTTCTTTATTCTAAGACTTTTTGTAGTCTACTGTAAATGTGGCACTGGTCCATTTCTGAACCCATACTGTTCCCCCTCTAAGAACTGTGTAATAACGACTTAATTTGTAAATAAAAGTAATCAATTTATATCTCGCATTTCATTCTGTCTGTATTAAAATTTACTTGTAGCCTATATGCTATTTAAAACTTATTATTAGTAATAGTGATTCCATTATGTTACGTCCTCCATTTTAAGAACGAAGCCATCTCAGTATTTGTTAGTATTCCGTTGGAAAGAACACAAAGTTATAGATTACTAGCCCACAACTTCACGTAAATTGTGCTGGAATGATTGATGTACAGAGGTGTTTAGAATTATGCCACAAGGACATCTATTGTACAGGCCTCGATGTTCGATTTCTATGCTATAATGTACGGGGCCATTAAAATGAATTAACACGCATGGAACACCCAAAGACATTCATGCATTAGGTATCTGTAGCAGCTATATTGTACCCACAAGAAATAATATTTCACACAATAATACGACGCAATTCCTGATTCAATCAGATACAATTTCAGGTTATATTCTTTCACTTGAAATAAAAATAAAAACGTTAATATTCTTTTCTAGCCCCCTATTACGTATCGATGTTTGAACTTCGACATACAATGGCTCACATTATTCACTGCCCCACGATATGGACAATGTAATGTGTGCATGTCTTTATATTTTCTTAATAACTCAATACATTTTATGTTTGTAATTTACTTCAGATGTTGTACTAACGTAGCCTACATCGACACGCGATCTAACTTACAAAAGTCTTTGTCATCTACAGAAAACAATAAACTACGTTGGTATTATATCTTAACATATATCAATAAGCATATAATTTACTGTCAGGCTCTCTGACAGCCCACAAAAGAACCATCCAAAACCATCAGCTCGAAACCTCCTCGAAAATTTGTTTATGGAACATAATTAGCTGCTATCTTATGTAGGGAAAAAAAATACCATACTTGTCGCTGGGATTCAAGCCCAGAGAGAGCAATTGAAAATCCACTTTTATTCGCAAGGAAAGTACACCTGTGAGATCCGTTTTTTAGATTCACTGCAAGTAAAACAAGCTGACCCTTAAATCAGGCAGAATTAGCAGGTATTATTAGAGATGTGTCGACGCCTATAAGATTCACTGTACAAAAATGTTCAACGTTTGGTATCGTCTCTTCATAAAAACGATCATTTTCCCAAAATGTGAATATTCATTAATGTCAATACTTATAGTCGCGACGCTGTTATTTCCGGCGTGACTCCGCCTCTTTGCTTACGTCTTAGGAAGTGAAGCTCTATGAAGTCTAGGTAGGTAGTATCGTTCGCCATTTTTGTTCTTTCCTTCCCGAGCTACCATACGAGGAATCTATTTGCCACACCGTTAAACATTATCATGTCGTAGCTCCTATGATAATAAATCAAACGCACTGTGATTCAGCAAATAATTGAGCGGCAAATAACGTCCTCGTGTGCTTTCTGCGAACGCCAACGATAGAGCCAAAATGGCGGGCAATTATATTAAGTATTTATCAGTGGCGGTTCCTCGGGGAGGGAAGGGAGGAACGACGTCCTCACATTTTTCTTAGTTTGACAGTAAATACAAATAAAATATGTGCCTTGAAATTGGAGGAAGATTCGATAATTTTTAAGTTCACAGTTATCAGAAAACCTCGGTTGAACGAGTTTTAAACGACCGTGGTCATGTGCTGCACGAAAACTGTAAAAAGAATGCGAGATTGTTTGTGAGGAGGAAAGTGAATCCTTTCCTCCTTTACTGCAGTTAACACAGACAACAGAGCACTAGCGGCCAGAGAAAGAAGCATAGTTTTAAAGCAAGTAAATTGACTGATGGGGAGGAGATCCTCCTCTGATTCTGCGCATAGACGGAAAATAGTGTAGCAGACAGAAACCAACGGTCGTACAGCAAGCCAGACTCCGTGGATGTAGCAGACTAGCGAGTCGGCCCCCATTGTTATTCCTTTTCAACACGCGTGGGATAGAAATATTTAAAGTAAAACTTTGACATTTTTAATTTGAAGGGAAGAAAATTCAAAATGATATTAGTATAATACAGAACATTACTGTCAGTGAACATACAAATGCACAAAACCCTCATTTAATAATATTATTACAGCATAAATACGCATTTAAGTGTTTAATACATCCCTCCATGTAGGCCTACATCACAATTCTAGCTATTACAGGAGCATGAACTTAATAAATTACAAGCAATAATTGTAAACAACAATGTTGCGTGACAGTAGCTAGTCTCTTCCAACACGTGTGATGTAGTGTGCGCGAAAATGCTGCGAGGTAAATGTTTATTTGTGCAACAATGAATGGAAGTGAAAACATATTTTGGACAATTTCGAAAACTCAGTTTACAAGAAGAGATTATTGCTATGCAAAAGGGAAGGCCAACCTCAACACTACCTGGTCTTACATGTATGCATGTAGGCTAATTTATAGCATGTTTATTTCAAGAAAGAGTCATTTTGTACTGTTAACTTCTTTCCTCCTCTTAAAAAATATGCAGGAGCCGCCACTGGTATTTATCGAGCTTAAGAAATTAATAACGTCTTCATAAGCGAATCACAAGACGCACACGTTTAAATGTAGCCGACCTGCAACGTGATTGGCTGCCGGAAATTAGAGCGACGGGTCTATAATATGTTTTCATTGTTAGAAGGTCTATTTAACTAGAATGCCCACGGAACAAAATGTCCGCTTTTCTGGATTTTAAGAAGTTGAAGGTATTCATTTGGAAGTTTTAACATTCCGTTGCTAAATCGCTGGTAGCCTAATTAGCACTCCTGTTCCTTCATTCACACCTGACTCTCATAAAATATATCCTAGCCAATGTCTTAAGTACAACTGTATTAGGGTCTAATTATATTTACACACTTTACAGTATTGAACTATAGTCCTATATTCATTCATCCATTCACTCATACTTTTCTGCCCAAGAGCAGGCCTTTCACTGCAAACCCAACTTTCTCCAAGTGTTCCTATTTTTTGCCTTCCTCTTAGTCTCCGCATATGATCCATACATCTTCTTCTGTCCCGAACTCTTCTTCCATTCACCATTTCTTCCACAGCATCCTTCAGTAGGTAGTTTCTTCTTAGCCAGTGAGTGACCCAACCAATTCCTTTTCCCTCGTTCTGATCAGTTTTAGCATTATTCTTTCTTCACTCACTCTCTCCAACACAGTTTCATTTCTTATTCTGTCTGTCCATTTCACACGCTCCATTCTTCTCCATATCCACATTTCAATTATTGCTTCTAGTTTTTTTTTTCTTTTCAATTCGTCGTAATGTCCGTATTTCTACCCCATAAAATGGCACACTCCACACAAAGCACTTTACTAGACTCTTCCTTAATTCTTTTTCCAGAGGTCCGCAGAAGAAGTTCCTTTTTCTATTAATTGATTAAAAAGCTCTTTCCTAAAATTTAGAAAAATACATCTTGATTACACAACTTTTAACACTATATCACTTCGGAATATGTATGGTAATACTTTCCTGTGTTAAATTTCAACGTACCTCGTTTACAAAACTCTACAAAAACATCTCAACACACAAACAACACAAACAAACAAATACAACCACACAGGAGTATACAAACTCAAATGTAACACCTGCAATAACTTCTACATAGGACAAACAGGCAGATCGTTTCAAACACGTTACAAAGAACACATCACAGCCATAACAAAATTACAAAACACCTCCACATATGCAGAACACATCACAAATGCTAACCACACCCACAGAGACATCAACACAGACATGGAAATACTACACATCCAACCAAAAAGCCAGAAACTAAACACACTAGAACAATATGAAATATACAGACACACAAAAACACCCCAACGAAATTCTCAACACACAACTCAACTTCAAAACACACACACTCTTTGACTCCACACTATACTACAGGAACACACCCTCACAGGAAACAGAACAAGTGGCACCAAGACCAACAACAACCAGTTCTGAAGATGACCCATAAATAGGTCGAAACATGTAAACGAGGTATGTTGAAATTTAACACAGGAAAGTAGTACCATATATATTCCGGCCGTTTAGAAAAATGTTGATGAGCCCCTTTTTCCCGTGTATCATTATTATTATTATTATTATTATTATTATTATTATTATTATTATTATTATTATTAACAGGCATATTCACTGTCTTCACTACATCACCATTATCGTGAATACCATTTTCTTTTTCTCCTTTCACCTCTTTTCTTCTTACCGAGATTTGAGAGTGACCAAAGCTCCCTAAGTTATAATCTGACACAGAGCGTTGGGTCGCTGTTGCACGCATCCCGGCCAGCTCCACCCTCGTACACCGAAATGACCATGGACTATTAAGGTCCCTAATAGCCCTCTAGAAAGTCGTCTCATGACGGGGCTTGTTACGCCCCGGAAATAGAAAACAGAATTAGTCGCCTTCTAAGGAAATCTTCATGTACAACAACGATCAAAGGAAATTAGTTTAGTTTTAAAATAAAGAAGGATAAGATAAAATGGACGCGCACGGAAGTGTCCTTGTCTCTTTTATTGACCATCAAGTGTTTTCGTTAATGGGCGTCCTAACAAAAACTTTCAACCATTTCACCCTAGCGAGCCACACAAGTTTAAACCATATGAAACAACACAACAGGTCGACATGCCTGTAGGACGCAGGCGTTCATTACAGTAAGAGTCGATTTGAAAACACCTACAAAACAAATTGATTACAATTTTGGACAGCACTTCTGTTCATTAATAAATGCTTGTTGTAGCATTATCAATTTAGGATAATAGGGTAACTTAGTCTAAATCGGGTCACAGGTTAAATCGGGTCAATTCCAAAACCCTGTCTCCATAGTCAAGCTTAAACCAGTTCAAGCAAGTGCTACCATATACTGATCAGGAAGAGAACGTCCTGTACACGTTGAGTGCCAATGAGCTAGCTGGTGTGTGTATTCTTTGTGTTGACAATAAAAGAATAGAGAGAATATTAAGGTGAGTTAAGAGTATTTTATACATTTTAAATAATGCTTTACGGTTCCTTTATTATTTTACAACAACTATTGCAGAGAATTTGTGCGATTAACTCTCAATATTAAGTTTAAGCTTTTTAGAAGAGATTACGGCTATTAACACCTTCGTCGAAGCAGTATTCAGTACTATCAACCTCTAGCGCAAAAAAGGTCTAAATTTGGGTTAAATAGGGTCAGTAATATCGGACAAATAGGGTCAACATATTTCAAATCAGTCCACTCAAATTAAGTATTTATTTTCAATTCTTTGTTACAGATGGTTAAATGTAAGAGGAAAACGTCAAATTCGTGGACTGAGAACGACATGCAGAAGGCTATTAAAGCATTTCGCGAGGGAAGAAGCCAACGTCATGCTGCTGAGTTGTTAGGAGTTCCCCATTCATGTCCGCAACGACGTCAGCCACTTGAAAAGTAAAGGCCGTCAAACTACGTTTACTCCAGAACAAGAAAATGAACTTGTGTCTAGAATTTTGAAACTGCACGCATGTACGCATGTGGTTTTGAACTACACTGCAACGCAGTTCGTTGGTGCAGAAAAGAAAACAGTGTTTGTTTGTGGAAGGTGTAAAGTGTTAAATTAAATCAATTCAATATTATTTTAACGTTCCGAGCAGGTATATAGAGGGGAAAATTGTGACCCGATTTGCCCTAAACACTGACCCCATTTATCCTTATACAGAAGGGTAAAAAGGGTCACTGCAGTGAAATATTTCAGTTCATGTACAGAGAGTTAGTTTAGAGTAACAAAGAAACATTTTTGGGAAAGTAGTACTTATATGCGGCTGTAACTAATGCTATGTTATGAGTGTAATAAATTATGAAATTAACAATAAAATTAAGGATTTGTTACTTTTGACCCTATTTACCCTTGGTTACCCTAAGATATAGAAACTAACAAACCTACCCTCACCCTATTTCCTAGCTTAGTTTCCTCATGAGTGATGCCTTATTGGTGTTATTTATCAGGTTCCAAGCAGTCTTCGAACTGCTGACCAAACATATAGCTATAGGCCAGGGGAAGACAGCGATATGTTCTGTCTTGTTGGGGTACCTTGCACTCCTCACAGAACAGGAACGAGTGAAGAGCATTGTAGAATTGGAGGCTGTGGAAATAGTAAGGTCTTGCACGGACCTAAAGGCTCACGAATGTAATGACCAACTGTATTTTCATAATAAATCCTGACCTAGGTTATTTTCAACAGTAATCTCACTAGAGGTTTTGATTTTATCGATAAATCTGTCTTCAAATATATTATTGTACCATTTATTACCAGTTGTGCCAACTATGGAATCTTCATTGAACTCTGTGGACGGTTACTAGTCAAGAAGGCTTTGTTGATTCAGTTTCATTTTTATTTATTAAAACATTTGCATTCCACTTCAATCATCCGGATCCTAGTAATCAACGTCACTTGACAGATGATTTTCAATAAATCTTAGTATTAAACAATCTATGATACGTGACTATCCATAATATCATATAACAGAACCTATAAGAAACACAACCTAAATAATATAAACGAGTGTTAGAAAAGTTTTAATTAGGGATGTTGAAATAAACAAGAAACGTTTTAATTAACGATGATGAAATAAAAAATAAACATGGATAATTTTAAAAGAAACAATTATTGAAAGTACAATTTTCAAATTTGAATGTTTTAGTGGTTGGTGGTTCAGTTGATGTTATATTGGACGTGTGCGTAAAAGTGAACTCGCTGATATACATGGTGTATCCCTCAACTTAAGTTATTCAGGATTTCCGAATGGTGCTCTTCATTTATTTGTAAATAGGGTTTCAGGGAAGATGTATAGCTATGACCAGTGATCTTCATTAATTCTTGTTCTTGAATGCCAATGCGAGTCATATTTGAAAGTGCTGTGCATCGACTGGAGTGGTTTGTAATTTTATGTTTTTTGACGTCCAGATCAGTGCAGTTTGAAATGTTGGCAAACAAAGAAACAAAAGCTAGGGTAGTGATAAAAATAAACAAATGCTAGGGACGCGATAAAATTGTGAGATAAGCAGCCATGATTGGTTGAAAGACGTCCTTTCGTACCGTTTTATTGGTCAAAAGTAGTGTGACGTAGTAAATGTGTAATAGTCAGTTTAAAAAATTTAAGAAAAATTAAGGAAATTATTTAGTCCCCTTTTTCTTTTTTCTTTTTGTTAATTTCAATATAACTAGGGCGACAATTGTGGCGTTGCGTCACTCATCAGATACGTCACTCACCCCTTCCTTCCATCCCCGCGTCATTGACTTGGTAGGGGAGGAGATATGTATTCAGTGTCTGTCTTATGTGATTTCGTATGGGCCACAGATAGTCTATGTCATTCAACGCCGGTGGACTGTGGACGGGGAAGCAACGTTTTGCCCATGCTTTCCACTCCTCTCTCGACAGTTCTGTATCCCTGTAGCAGACTATTTATTCACGCCAACTTATGTTCTGTTCTCGACTTAATTCTCTACATTTATTTATAGTAATATCACAAGAGGTCTGAGATCTTCCGATAAATCCACAGCGAAGCGATTGGATTTATTTGGGAAATCTCAGACCTCGAGTGACATTTATTAGGACTATTTCGTGAATAAAATAAAAATATAAATAATATATCCCTAACATTTGCCCACAAAATGTTAATAATTGTATAGACCCTATTTATGAATATTTAACATATCCAGACATTGTGAAGTCGAACTAGATGAATAACGATTACTGCAATAAAGAAATTGAATGTTATTCAGTAATGCCAATTGAGAAAAGCAAAACATAGGTTTAAACATCTTAATTATATGTACTGCGTTTTTCTCTTGTTATTATAACAGAAATACTTTTTCATTATCTGCTGAAATCATAATTTAATTTTAAAATTTTATAGTATAATTACAAATAACCTGATTAATACATTAATTAAATGAACAATTGCCATGAAGGAGTGTCATTTTCTTTAGATACAATGGAAATGGAATTAGAAGATGAAGATGAAGATGTGGAAGTAGGATTTCGCACCTTATTTAGTACAATGGATTCATGCTCATCGATTTACGGGGAAACAGTTGGCGACACTGAATAAACAAAAGAACGACCATACGATAAATTATAGTGATAAATCAAGCTGCAGAAATTATCGCGATGTGTGACTGTGATTGGTTGGAATTCAAAATTTAATTACACTTCATTGGCCGAAAATGGAATGACGTCATATAAACCCCGAACACGAGCTCGCTCAAACGGTTGTGAGCTACGTAATTAATAAAAAGGCCTATGTACTTATTTATGTAGTATTTTACGTAGCAACAAATACTAAATACCGAACTTCAATGTAATATTTATCTTAGTCCACTTTACAGAAAAGAAAAAGAATACAGACTTCATTTAGCACACTGACGAGTTAAGGTAGCCTGTCTAATCACCAAGCTATCGCTAATTAGGCCTACTAAGTAGTGATGGAGGAAATAAATTAAATATCGATATATTATTGATATTGCAATATATTGCAAACCTAATTTCGATAAACGATAGGCCTATATATCGCAGAAAATATATAGATATATCGAACGATTATCAATATATCGCTATTTCGTAAGCAAATTGCATTTTCAGGCGTACATTTACTGTATTGCAATAAAATTACTTAAATTTTAATATTCCTTTTTACCATTAAAATTAACATCAAAACAGTCAAAAGCATAAATGTAAAATTGTAAAAATAAACAAAACATTTCCAATACCATATGATGTAGGCCCTAACCTAAATCAAAATTATGATGGAGGCAAGGGAGCTTAAATGATATAGTGGGAAAGAGTTACGTGAACTTCACATGGTTGAGTAGGTCTATTTGATATTGGAACACGATTCAATTATTATAATGTTATATAGGATTCAATCCAGGCCACATATATAATTCTACCTAACGACGTAATCATTTTTAAATGTAAGTAAACAGAACTTGTAATTATTTTTAAATGTAAGTAAACCGTACTTAAAATGTTAGAAGTTTTAACAAACTTCACAGTTGATTTGATACAATCATTCTATAGTAAGTTCTCATTCAAGTTATTGTTACACTCCAACATTTCAAACAACAGTGGTGATGATTATAGGGATAGAATTTTTATGCGTTAAAAGATAAAATAATAAAACAGAATGTTAGCACTAGATTGTGCATAGAAATTATAGACGTAAACAAATGTCACATCGGTATTACATTTTTGTTTCTCTTTCCATTTCAAAATATAGAAATAAAAGTTTTGATACCCGTTTTGAGGTCAGACGGTTCCTTTCAGGGTGGGAGTTGCTCCTGCCTTGGAGAACATTAATAATATTAAAACAGTAGTAGATAAACGTCCCGTCTGTCTCACGTTCGCACACGCTGCATTTTGAATTTGGTGCTGCATATTAAACAGTTTGAATTCGAATTCCAGTCCAGCCAATTATAACAAGGTATTGAGTAAGGTTGCACAATTATGTAACTGTCCACCTTCAATAGCGCCATCTCTCGTGAATTATCGGAGTTGTCTAGTGTGTATTTTGTTGTTGTTGATAATGATAATAATTCCATTAAAAATCGATAAATTTATGAGAAAACCGATATACGAGTATTATACGATATATTGAACGAAAATTTCGATATCGATATATCGTTACTTATATCGAAACGAAAATATCGGTATTCCGTAAAAACCGATATATCGTTCCCATCTCTACTACTAAGGTTGATTTTATGTTCAAACGTGGTAGGCTATGTTAGAGTATCCTCAGATCTCTGTGCCAAGAACCGTAACTGATTGATCATACTCGAATTTGTTGACATGTTACTTTCATATCATTCTCTAACTGCCATTCGAAGTCTCACCGTTCTTTCCTTCAAATTTATAACAATATTATCTTCCAATAGAAAAATGTTAGCATATTTCTTACCTTGCTCAGCGTCTGCTCGTCATATTCCTAGGCTGCTTTCCATGTTTCGAAACTGCATCTTCAATTCACACTGCAAGAAGAGAGATAAAATTTATAAACATAATTATAAGCCATACACCAGAATTCAGGTCGGCCGTAGTTTGTTTTCCAATTTGTCTCATATGCATATTTCTCCTAATAGGTTGGCACGTCAACAGTTAAGTACAACCAGTGCCACCGTTTCTGGCGTGTGAAATAAGTAATGGGAACGTTGAGAGCGAGTATCTTATCTTTGTCACTAAATGTGGGTGAGAAAGCTGACAACTGTGATTGGCAGGTAGCTGTCGTCACATCTGTTTAGGAGGTGGAACCACTCTCAGCCGAAATGGCAACAAATGCCACTGACTGGACAGTGTACTCAAGGACACACGCCAGAAACGCGAAGTGCGAGTGTCTTGCCTTTGACGTAGTTGGCAGATTGCTGACGTGACGTGTTGGGTGGTACCGTTCTCAGCTGCACTGGCAACAAGTGCTCACTGGCTGGATTTTTACTCAAGGACACGCGCCAAAAACGCTGGCACTGACTATAGTGTTGACTTTTCGAGGGTCGGCCTCGGGGCGAATCCTCGCACTCGGGCTTACTTTGGCCCAAAGTTTTTCCTATACAGAGTGTCCAAAAAATAAGCGGTACAACTTCAGGAATGCGTTTCTATCATGTAAGCAATGAAAATAGTTTATATTATATACACATGTCTTTAAAAGTTTGGTTTTCGAGACACAGACTTTCACAACACGTGCTAATCGGAATGTCTATCTGCCGCAGATACTTTATGACATCTAGTTCTTCACAGTACCCTAAAACAGATATTAAAAATGTTCATTTCCTACCTTCCATCGACGCGGAAGTGACCCTGGCAATGCATTATTTATTTTATGCTCGACCATGCCGAAATGTAGTAATTATACACCTGGTAGCAGCCTTTTAATGGACCTCATTAAAGTACACCTATTCATTAAAGTTCAGGTGTTCGGCGAAAACGTAATACGGCGAACGCCAGTAGGGGAAGTTATCCCCACCCACATGAAATGTGCATTCGACACAACACTAGCCTATCACGTAGAGTGTGTGGTGAGCTTGTAGGGGAAAAGTGGAAAGGGGTCGTGGGCGGAACTTAGCGTTCACCGTATTACGTTTTTACCAGGTGTTCCACCAATCAGAAAATACCATTGTAGCAATATGAAAGCGGAACTGTCGAGTATTCTCGGATATGCAATCGAAAGACAACAATAAATCAATAAATCACCTATATTAGAAATAAAGTCAGTTCTGTTACTATAATATTTAGCGTTAATTGTAAATAATATTCAAATAAATTCAATTTGTCATCTCGGTTTTCAATGTCTAATTCAATTTCAAGGTTATGTCAAGATTAATGTTTATTTTACTCTCTAGATTATATCAAGTACAATGTCGACATTTGTTTCTCGGAAAAAATCAATACTTTCGCGTCTGCGCACATCTCACAATTTACGAGGTATTGCACAAGGTCAGTTCCGCTCCTCAGTCAGATAAGAATAACGTGAATACTTATGAATAATTTCAAGTTAGAAATATGGTCGAGCATAAAAAGTCGTATGAAACTTGACTATAAAGGTAATTAAGGCGCTCGTATGAAAATTATGAAACGAGCGCAAGCGAGTTTCATAAACATATTCGCGTCTTAATTACTACCATTATAGGCTCGTTGCATAATGTACTATTAGTAGGTTATTTTACGACGCTTTTATCAACATCTCAGGTTATTTAGCGTCTGAATGAGATGAAGATGATAATGCCGGTGAAACGAGTCCGGGCCCTGACAATGCAGGAAACCGTGATTTCGATGCAACAATGGGTTGCTGTCACATGTCCGCGCATGCGCATCTCCCGCATGCTCTGTCCCGAGCTTCGCTGTGTCATTACGTTTGAGTGAGTGAGAGACGCAAAAGTGTTTAGTGGCCAGTTGAATGCAACACAAAATGAGGCTGACGATAAAACACCACGTGTTCATTGTCGAGTGTTATGCGAAGCACAATTCATGGAAAAGGTGTGCGGAACTGTTTGCGCAAGAGTTTCAGACTGGACGTGTTTTGACAAAACCTCCAGCAAAGGCTGCAATGCAAAACTTAGTGGCAAAATGGCGTGAAACGGGTTCTGTAGCGAATAAAAATCGTAACTATCCGAAAAAGAGTTCGAACACCAGAAAACATTGTTCGAATCATAAATGTAAATATTACAGATTTTCCGGACCAGTTTTATTTTGCCCACTCTGTATTATTTAGGTTATGTTATAGCTTCTGTAGTTTGAGATTATGGATATACACGTATCAGAGATTATTTAATCTTATATTGATAATTGAAGTGAAATGCAACTGTTTTAATAAAAGTGAAACTGAATCAACAAAGCCTTCTTGACTAGTAATCGTCCATAGAGTCCAATGAAGATTGTATACTTAGCACAACTGGTAACAAGAAAACAGTCCACACCTGTGGAGTAACGGTCAGCGCGTCTGGCTGCGAAACCAGGTGGCCCGGGTTCGAATCCCGGTCGGGGCAAGTTACCTGGTTGAGGTTTTTTCCGGGGTTTTCGCTCAACCCAATATGAGCAAATGCTGGGTAACTTTCGGTGTTGGACCCCGGACTCATTTCACCGGCATTATCACCTTCATATCATTCAGACGCTAAATAACCTAGATGTTGATACAGCGTCGTAAAATAACCCAATAAAATAAAAAAATAAAAAAAACAAGAAAACAGCTAATCATAACACACTACAACCATCTAGGAGAAAATTTATAATGACCAAATGGTACAATAATACATTTCCAAGACAGTTTAACTTAGTACTTTAGTAAGTGAATTAATATTTTATTGTACTAGAGTACTTTATTTCTTCTAATCTTTATATACTTTCTTCTAATCGTGTCTAATAGTCAATTAAATCCCACTCGAATTTTGATTTTCTCTAGATAAATCGAAATCTCTACTGAGATTACTGTTGACAAACAGTGGTAGTAGTAGGCCTACAGTCTAGTAGGCCTATATAATTACAATCACGAAGCTCAATACGTAGTAAATATGCATCCATAGATAGTTGCTAACCACTAGGATCGCTAATATCGCCTCATTACAGACAATACGAAATAGTACCGGCACAGTCTATTGTTCCTAGCACCCTCACAACTCAAGTTTCGTGACTGTATATACTAGACCAGGGGCGGCTTTTGGGGTAGTGCCAGTGTGCCATGGCACCGCCAATGAAATAAACAAAAAATAATATCCTAAAAAGCAGTTGTAATAGTTTATTTCTACACATTTTATTCGTATTTCATCTGAACGAGCGCGCGCACAGATCGGGACGCACTCTTGCAGCGTTTTTCCGAACTTTGGAGCCACTTCTGTGTGGCACTGTCTACGTCCATATAACACTATACAAAAGCCTACTGATTCTAGTTTATATACGTTTCTTATGGCAGACTTTGAGCCGAATTCAGTTTGACTCAGTAGTTAATATTCCGCCCGCTAGAGCACAGTAATGCAGAAATTTCGCTAGATGGCAGGGTTGTTGGAGACGTTAGGAAGGAAACCATGAACCGCAGACTTGCACGAAAACACAAGTTAAAGTTCCGCGCCAAATGTTAATGTAATGTTGGATGTTGCCAATTCAAAACTAATGCACATAACTTGGATTTGAATGTGTAAAGTATTATCAGTTTAACTATACTGAATGCAGAGATAGTCATGGTTCTTTTTAGAAAGATAAATATTTTTTTTCATATTATGTAACACTGTTTGTTAATGTTGTGTAGGCTAATATTTGTTTTATTTTGCGGCAACTAAATATCGCTACACTGTTGCTATAGTATTGATGCTTTTGTTAACGATACATGAGATCTATACAGGACATGAACATGTGTTATTCAGGCCGCTGCCTTGGATTCATCGGCCTGTTAAATAAAATGCAAACGTGTTCATTTATTATCTATATCACTGTTTATCTCGTGTGTTTTTGCCGGTAATCTTATTAGTTATAAAATTTATTTATATTAGACTAATAATACTGTGAAAGTTTTGCATTATCTGTGGCTGTAAATTTCGTTATTAGTTTCGGAAATATTATTGTAACTGTTACTAGATGCATTATTAACTATACACCTGGTAAAATAGCTGGTTTAATTAATGTGTTTTATTTAACATAATGTAAACGTGAGCTGCGATTATCAGTTTCATTAGGGTAATTTGCGTAAAACCTTTTTTCATTTTTGGCACCACCACCAGAATGCCTCACGGGCCGCCACTGTACTAGACTGTAGTAGTAGCATCTGAGCCAGCGCCACCATGATCGCTTAAAGTCGTAGGCCTGCTAAGTAAAACACGTAAAAATAACAAGTGACTCCCCGACTTTATCGCAATGCTCGGTAAAAGACGATTATGGAGGTACTTGACTGTATAATATTTACTTAACGAGTTTGGTTACTCATCAAGCGAACCTTGACTTGTTGAAGGATATTTTATCAAGCGTAAATACCATTTAATCTTACACGGGAAGATAATTCACACATTATAGTACAAGATAAATTCGATATAAGTTTTCTTTTCCTTCAGGATAAAATAAATTTACAGTAGACAAAGAGTCGATAAAGAGGACAGGGTACCTTTATCAAGTTTATGCTTGTGAGCAAAAATATTAAGCAATAAAGACTTAAACATAAAGCGCATTAAAATACGTAGTCACACGAAATAGTCTATAGCAAAATAATGCATTGTAGTATGGAACTGTACAAACTAGAGCGATAAAGTACACTAAAAGAAGGAAGTTGCAAAAATAATTTTTCCTAAATATAGAATGGAAAACGGGACATATCAGTGATTAACTTTGCACAATCTAAGTGACGATATTTGCACAATTTGTGCATTTTATTATTATTATTATTATTATTATTATTATTAGCTATTATTACTATTACGACGATTATTATGGATAAAAGGCTACTTATAGTCTAAGTCCTTACTAAACAATATATTTAAATAGTAATAGTAATAAAAACCACAAAGAAACCAGAAAGAGATCAATAGAAGAATTTCATCGGCATGGAAGGCGTTCTGGAGCCTGAAGTTCATATGGACGGACAAGACAATTAACCGCAATCTCAAGTTCGAGGCACTAGAGGCATGTATAATCCCAGTTTTGCTATACGGCTGCCAAACTTGGACACTGACCGAGACACAACGCTCAAGTATACAAACATGCCAGAGGAAGATGCAAAGAAAAATACTGGGCACCACGCTACGAGACAGAATGACTAACGAAACACTACTGACGCAGCAGAACTGATTGCAGCAGAACGAGCCACGGCAACGAAGTGGACCTGGGGGAGACATGTGGCGAGACTACATCAGACAAGATGGACCCATGCAGTCACGATGTGGGACCCCTACGTCGGAAAGAGAGGACAGGGAAGACCACGGTTCAGTTGGTCTGACATGTTTACCAGAGAGGCGGGGAAACAATGGTCGAGGACACAAAGAACAGAGTTTTGTGGAAAGAACTAGAGAAGGTCATTGTAAATAGATAACGTAATCAGTGTTAAGATATTGTAAATAGTAAAGTTAGTATTAGTGAAAGTGTAAGATAAGTTTTGTAAATAGTAAAGTCAGTGTTGAGAAAGTGTCAGGTAAATAGTGTAAATAGCAATCAGTGTTTGTCAAAGTGCCAGTGTCAGTATAATGTGTGTAGTGCAAGGAAAAAATGAACAAAGAACAGTGCTGAGACTAGTTAAAGTTGAACAGGATTATTAACCATGTCACAAAAGTAGTGTACACGACAAGCTCGCCTGGATTGGCTCACCAAGCGAGTACACTTGAGCCATCCCTGTCGAGGGGGTTCTAACCCCATCACAGGAGGCCTATGCCCAACTTGGGACATCATGGCTAACATTCAGCAATAATAATAATAATAATAATAATAATAATAATAATAATAATAATAATAATAATCTATACTAATAATAAATCTGTAGCCGAAATTTTTCTGGTAATTTTCGATAAATAAATGAAAACTGACTTCACAATAAAAGTAGCAAAAGCAAAACGCGTGCGCAACAATGGACGAAATACGTTTCTTTTTAAAAATGCATATCAAAATTTATTGCTGACTAAATAACATTGTCAATCAAATTTATTTTACAATTAAGACATTAAGTCTCCGAGCACATTTACAAAAACTTATTTTTACACTGTTGGTCTCGAGAGAAAATCTGCAAACCTACATGGCCATCATTTTGGCAAAAACCAACATCCATAATCAATCCGAGATTTTAACCCACAATTAGACGGAGTTACGCAATAAGGGATACTAATCATTGAAATAAATTTGGTTCTTATTAAAAATTTTATGCAAGAAATATTGTAACGTTCATTAGGCGTATTATTATAAAAATAGCACAAATAGGTTATTACTAAAAAAAAAGGCCAACCGATTTTTTAAATAAAATATTGCAAATCAAAATAAATAAATGAATTTTATGCAATAGGCTAAACGAATTTTGCATATAAATAGCATAATATAACATAATATTGTTTTATTTGGAGTTCAGTCTAATTGACATATCACAAGTTTAAAATCAATGACATTTACATATGTAAATGATCATTGTGTATTATAAAAATTAAAGCAAACGTTTTCGCCCCTCGGTCATAAAATTAAAATGATGTTAACAACCACGTAGTGTTGTAATTAAACTTCATAATATTCTGTGGAATATTCAGACATAATTCATCACTCATTGTACTCTACTGAACAAGAGTTCCACAGAATATTATGAAGTTTAATTACAACACTACGTGGTTTTTAACATTATTTTAATTTTATGACCTGTAATATTACATTTTAATTATGGAGATATTTTGTACATCATTAATCTTAAACAGCTTAGGCCTATCTACCACCAATGTAATGGCTACACAGTTTGATATTGAGATATTGTATAATTGTGCCTGAAGATGCCTGAATGGGCGAAAACATTTGCAATTTGTAATTCATGTATATAAAACTTAATGACCATATAATATAAGTCATTATTTTACATTGATTTGTCATTTGACTGAGTAACAAATATTATATTGTGTTTATCTATATTAATTGACAATCTGAATATTTCCATCATGCTTTCTAAGTTAAGATATTGTAGGCCTATGTAAAATGCCAGATGATGCCCGAAGGGCGAAAACGTTTGCTTTAATTTTTATAATACACAATGATCATTTACATATGTAAATGTCATTGATTTTAAACTTGTGATATGTCAATTAGACTGAACTTCAAATAAAACAATATTATGTTATATTATAGTCTATTATATTGACTATCTGAATATCTTTTCATCATGCTTTCCAAGATATAGGCTAAATAGCAGTAAAATGCAGATAATTATCGCATTCTTGATTTTTTTTCGAGTTAAATAATGCAGCCAACAACAGGCTTATGGAAATATCTCAGTTTGTTTCAAATTGTTGGTTGGTCTATTGTTGCTTAACTCCGTCCAATTGTAGCTTCCATACAGAGTAAATGCTGCGCTACCAAGCCGTTGCGTACACCACGGCCAGCGACAAACACTATAAGAAAGATAATACAAAATAAGAGAGTTTATAAGCACTTCGTCTGTCTTGGAGACTCGAAGCAATTAGCACTGGAGCGAAGGACAGATGTCCACTGCACCAACAGGCTAACCTAGTCACAGTGAGTGCACTATGTGCAAGCTATAAGCCGTGATTTAATGAATTCTTGTTATACGGCAGATATGCCACTTCTCAAATTAAGCTGGAAATGTAATGGTCTTAACACAGTACAAGTTTCAGCTACTTTTTTTTATTTCCAACAACACTTGACTTAATAGATTTCGTAGAAAAAGAAAGATGGCTTCCTTACTTTTCCCCTCCATTAAGAAAAGAAATATAGCAGACAGTAAGGAAAAGAAGACAGCAGCTGGGTAGGAGGCATAATTAATTCTCTATATAAACCGACAGAGCGGCGCTACCATCGCATGAAAACCTCGCTACAACAAAGTTAAGTGTGTTTCAATTTGTGTGCTTCTCTTGATGACATAAGATTTGACCAATGAGATTTCAAGAGAGGCGGGATTGCCGTGAGAAACGGTCCGCTTTGATTGGTCAATTCAACCCGGTTTGTGTTAGCATGGGAGCCTTGGAAGGGGGGAAGCGCCCCCTCGCCTCGCTGCTCGTACTAGTCGGCCTTCCCACTCGTCCGCGCTGGAAGTGGGGGAGAAAGTTTTTAGAGTCGTTTGGGAACTGGGTTGGGACGGACTGCTTGACATTGGGGTCAGTTCGTTTAGGATAGCGTTACTTCACAAGGGCGGGCAGGAACCGTTCCCAACCCCCCGGTGCAACGTGCTGGTGACCAAGTGACGATCGTGTTAATTGTGCGTGAAATATACAAATTGGAGTTATTGCAACTCACAGGAAAGGAACAGCCTCTAGAGAGACATTAAATTAACGACTTCAACTAAACCAGATTTATATCGTCGAGAAATCAGTGCGGACATACAATCTTGGCAGAAGTGAAGAAATTCATTGTGCTGTGAAAGTTTGACGCTTTCGTGTGACAGTTCATCAATGAATTCTTCAATTAAGAGCAAATATGCGTCAATGTTACGAATTCCGAAGTTTTTGTCCTTAAATGAGGAATGAATATTTGAGAAACAGGGTGAATTTAAGGTGTTATTAAACACTACAAACAGTAAATAAATTTTACCTACAGGTGTGTAGACCTAATTTTAAAAAAACATGGCATTATGGAGTACAATTTCAAGAACGAATCTTCTTATGGAAATAAATAACAATTAACAACTTTGTCATCAAGTGAAGTACGACTGTCTCAAAGAGAACAAATAAATATAAATTTAGAAGTGTTATTTAAGTGACAGTTCATTGTAAAGTAAAATCTAAACCTTTGATAATCCAGCGGAAATTAAAAGTAATTGAAAAATTCCACATCCTCGTTTGATGTCTAGGTGAGAAATAGGACAATGGTAGGTGTTCTTCAGGGTTAAATTAATACGTATCGACTTCAAAAGTGTTTACGTAAAATTATAAAATAGAGTTTTAGGAACTATTTATGCGAAAGAATTCAAGAACGCATTACAAAATGATTATGTCCTTAAATTAGGCGTGACTATCTCAGAAAAGGAGTAAAATTGAGGTATATTTAAACTTTAATTAAAAATTACAATCTTAAGAACGAACTGTGCGATGGAAATCATGGAGACAATAATTTCAATATACTTACTATTGGAAGTAACTATTTGCTGGCTTTGATTCCGAAGGTGTGCTAAAGAATGGTAAGATAGCCTAATTGAAGAGACTTACAATCAGGGGAAGACGCGCACGGCAAAGTTTTCGAGGTTAGTTGCGGACCATGGACCTAGTCAATTAGAGGAGGAATGGATATGCACCGCGATATGATGGTGGACGAGGAAGACGACCAGGAGATCAACGTGGACACCGATTCCCGGTGCAGCGCCACAGCCGATGACGAGAGCTGCTGCGCTAGCCGTTCTAGCAGCATGGTGGACGGCGTCGACGACGTAAGAATCCGTAGCTGCAGTGCAGCTGGCAGCGATGGGGGTGCGTCCCTACTTAGCCCGGGTTCCGAGCACCACCGGCAAGACCACCTGCACCACCGACGGAGCCTCACGCCGTCCCCACCCCCCAGCACCACCAGCAACGCGTCGTCAGGCACCCCTTCTGGCGGCCAGTCTTTACCCTTCAGCATATCACGGCTTCTCGGCTCCGACTTCGAGGCCAACAACAACAGCCTAGGAGGAGGACGGCAGGGGATGCTGGAGAAAAACGGCGCCCCTTCGCTGCTGCTACACCCCCAGGGACACGGCCTCTCGCAGCACGACGCCATCACGTCGCTTTATTCGCACCCCGCGATTGTGCAGTTTAGTGGTACGGCGACTTCCGGTGTACGGACAAGTACTTCCGGTGGTTTGTGTCCACCGACGGCGGCTCTGGCGGCCGCAGGACTTGTTTATAATACGGCCGCAGGGGTGATTCGGGTGCCGGCGCACAGGCCGCCGCCTCCACCGCCCCTGGGAGCCCCCGCGGGGGCAGGCAGCACCGCGGTACCGGCGTTAGCCGCGCCGTTCCCGTGGCTCGCCGCCGCCTCCATGGACCCCACCTCGCTGCAGAGGAGTGCAGCTGCGGCAGCCTTCGCGTCGCAGGTCGTCAAAGAGCGCCTCACAGGTAGGAACTGCAGCATGACATTGTTTATTCAAGACGGCGCGGCGTAACGCGGTCTTCAGTTTGACAAAGTTTGTTTTCTGTGAATCTCAGGCTGACCTCCTCACACTTTACGGAACACAGCAACGCTAACTTCTTGCAAAGTTCAATTACAAGAACATAAAATAGTTTATGTCCAAGGGCAGATATTTATATTTGTGTTTTTTAATATTGGTATCGGTGGAGATTGTTGGGGATTGATTTGTACCTATTCTTGGCGGAGATTAATGGAAATTTTGGAAAATACAATTGGAATTGGGGTATTAATTCAGTATGAATATTACTTTCCAAATAATTAGGGGAGAATCGGGTAGTATCGGACATCGGGTAGTATTGGACAGTGCGTTTCTTTCACCTACCACCACATGGTAGTACCTGAATGACATGGTTACGTTTCTCTATGCGACATCACAGAAACGTAACCATGTCAATCAGGTACTATCATCGTGTGATAGATGAAAGAAACTCACTGTCCGATATTACCCGATGTCCGATACTACCCGACTCTCCCCTAACATTATAGGTTCGTTGGATTCTGATAAAGGTGAAGTATGGGCAATAGACAATATTTGTTGGATTGAGACTGTATTTAACACATATTCATTAAAAACGAAAAAAGAACTTGCAGCCCTCAAATTAATATTTCCAAAATTATTACGAAATGTTGAATTCTCCGTCTTTTGAGTTCACTAACATAAGTTAATCAGAACACCTGTAACACCTTGTAATGTAGCTTACTTGGATATAAAAGAAATTCAAGAGGAAAAAAAATCCGAAAAAAAAAATTCAGCGTATGTAATTCGCTATAAAACGACGCAATAGTAGTCTAATAATTGGCGAATGTGTTCATATTTCGCTGTTAGAACTTCATTTCGCGATTTGTCGCGATTGTTTTATCCACATATTATTAATCAGAATCACTTAGGCTAATTCGTAAAGATTAGTAAACATCTATTGTATAGGCCTATCTATTATGTCGTGATTTTTGCGATCTCCATAAATACCGGCCCTGTTTGTCTTACAGATCACTCATTTCTCGGCAAAATTTTGAAGATATACGGAATCCCTATCTTGCCCTATGTTAAATAGCCTAAAAGGAACATTTTCTCAGTAGGCCTATATATTGTAAAAGTAACTAAGCCTACTTAAGATCCTAAAATTTTTACAGTTTGTAAATCTACTTATTCTAAATACTGTATTCTGAACCTGACTTTCTTCTTACATTTGTTAAGTTGTAACTTGTTTAAGATATTAGACTATTTATTGAAATGTTTAAACATTTTTCAAAATGACAGAAATTTTAATAAATAATATCTCTAATAAGAAATAACTTTATAAAACTTCAGAACAGCCTTCTCAGAACACGTAGATTTGTAAACTGTATCAATTTCAGATATATTTCTACTTAAGTAGGGAAAGATTATGATTCTGTAGCTCTTTAAATATCTTGACGAAACACAATACAAATTATAACAAAGTTGAATGAAATGCAGTATTGTGATCTGTTCAGAAACGCCGGTTTACCAACAGTTATATTTTGGTTTAATGCAATGCTTCTCAACCTTTTAGACACCGCAGCCAGGTAAATTCTTTTTCTATAAGACGAGGGCCTGGTCCCAACAAATTTACTCGTAAATACCTTTCCATTTCCTTTAAGTTCATAGGTTACGATTAACTAGCGTAAGTAGGCTATTAATAATTAAGTATGGCGTGATCTTAAGACTTGAAGAGCATTAGTACACGGTGTGACATGTTGAGAAATAATTTAATTAATAATTAATTGTATTGAGATATTGTTCAGCCTAAACTTATCACTTTTACAAATGAATTATATCTTTGAATGTAAATATATTTTATTTTATTATATGACGAACGCTTTCACCTTACGGCATCATAGGTCTCATGAACATAACCAGATGTTTTATAATGTGTTCCTGTTAACAACATATAGTATGCATGAATTATAAAATTGCGATGAAGACTAGAAACTCTGGTGAACTTTTTGAGCATGTCAAAATGCATATAGGTCTATGATTTATAAGGCATTTGCACATTATTGTTCAATAGGCCCCTATAGAAAAACCAGAAATATACAATATTATGCACAATAGATAACTTATGTCTTAAATGTGTTCCTGTTATGTTCATGAGACCTGATGATGCTGTAAGGCGAAAGCGCTCGTCATATAATAAAATAAAATATATTTACATTCAATGATATAATTCTGTGGCCGGGAGGAAAAAGGTCTTAAGTAAAAATGTTATACTTTTCAGGAAAGCAGTAGAAAGATTGAAATTAGTGTCAATTATAGAGTTTTTTTTTAATTAAGAGTTTTTTCCTGGATATTATTTGTTTATATTTCTTCTAAAATAGTTAATGTTGCTCATTTAACAATTTTCTTGATTATTTCCAAAAATAGCCGCACTTAAGCCCTTTTAAGACTAGAAGCCAAACTGAGTAGAAGGGACTATTAAACATAAGACCTTTTTCATGTCAAAATAAATGAGAATTATTAGGAAAGCAAAATGGGTCTTAAACAATTATAGGACTGTTTACCCTGGTGCTTAAAGTTTTAAAAGGAAAGGACATCAGTATGTGATAAAATGGCTAAAATACAAGTTAGACATTTTTAATAGGTAAGCATGGAAAATAAACATGTGATGGTTTGTAAGGAATAAAGTATTAAATATACTTTAAGTCCTTTATTCTGTGTGTGCTCGATTCAAAAAGTACTTAGGACATTTGGTAACGCCCTATAAATCCAGTCAGGAGTCTTATTTGACTTAACTGTTTTACCAGGTTGTAGAGAATTGTTTCCGCTTTCAAAATATGTAAAAATCTCGTTTTCAAAAAAAAAAAATTGACTTAAGACCTGTTTCCTCCCGGCCACAGAATTTATTGTGTAAAAGTGATACTGTAAGTTTTAGACTAGACATATCTATTATGCACAATACTGTATAATTCTGGTTTTTCCATATTGAACAATAATATGAAAATACCTCATAAATCACATAAGTATGCATTTTGACATGCTCCTAAAAAATTCACCAGAGTTTCTAGGCTTCATCACAATGTGGTAATTCACGCATATTATATGTTGTTAACCAGCTGTTTTATAATGTGTTCCTGTTATGTTCATGAGACTTGATGATTCCGAGGCGAAAGCGCTCGTCATATAATAAAATAAAATAAAATAAAATATATTTACGTTCAATGATATAATTCATTGTATAAAAGTGACAAGGTTAGACTAGACATCTATTGTGCACATGTAAGTTATATTTCTGGTTCTTCCATATTGAACAATAATATGCAAATGCCTCATAAACAGGCTTCGAGACTTTGGACCCGATACAATAAATTTACTGTGCATGGTCTATAGGTTGTCGACTCGCTGCAGTTACATAGAGATGTGTTGAGGTAACAACGTTGCTATTTAGAGTAGAGTACGGTAGTATGGGGAAACACACATATGTACATTCTGAAAGTAAATATACCTTACACAATGATAATGTCAAAAGAATGTGAAAAGATTTATTCTCCTGTCTTTTATAAGCATTTGTGTTTAATTATACACAGTGTTAATGATGGAAATAAATATGTAGCAATTTTAATTTTTTCACTATTGGTTGTCTTTAGGAAGTGCAGTTACAGTACCGAATTGCAATGTACTTACTACAAGATACATTCTCAGTGTCTCAAACGTAAATATTTTTCGGTTATCTGCCAAAGTTTGTACTGTAGAAAGCTGCGCTCTACATCGCATGACGTGATAAGAGCAAAACGAAAAAAACCAAACATCATATCAGTCTCTAAGAGACAGTCCTTTATTCTCCTGTGACTCTATGTCCATTAATTTGCTGTTTATGTTACACAATGTTCCATGTCCGTTATTTTTACATAAAATTGATTTCCACTTCTGTTTTACACGTTCAGTAACCGGTGTACTTGATGTCTCATTAATTCTCTGCATTATTTTCTAAATTAATTTGAGGGCTTCCGGCGTCTCTTGCTTTGACTTCTCTAACCGTGTTATAGTTTCGGACACAGTTTGTATGAAAACCAAATTATTCGTCAGAACCCTCAAATCCAGAGCGTTTTCCTTTGCGTATTTGTTGGCATTCATTCTACAGTACCCCCACCCACTGTTTACCACTATACTCAGTACGCCGTTATGCGGATTTCCCACTGAACTGCTCTATTGGGTCCGAAGTCTCGAAGCCTGCTCATAAATCACATAAGTAGGCTATGCATTTTGACATGCTCCTAAATAATTCACCAGAGTTTCTAGTCTTCATCACAATGTTATAATTCATGCATGTTATATGTTGTTAACCTGATGTTTCATAATGTGTTCCTGTTATGTTCATGAGACCTGAAGATGCCGTAAGGCGAAAGCGCTCGTCATATAATAAAATAAAATATATTTGCATTCAATGATATAATTCATTTTGTAAAAGCGATAAGTTTAGACTGAACAGTAACCCAATATAATTAATTTATTAGTAACTTATCTGAAAATACAACAATGTCGTCAAATTAATTAATAATGTTAATCACTGGATTAATGCAATGTTGTAGCATGTTCTAGTTCCTCACGCCAGCATAATTAACTTACGCCATGCCAATTTTCACTGACATATCCCTTTCTAGACACCAGAAACATAACAGTAATATACATTACAAGAGCGGTATGTTGACGTTTTCATGGTCGAGGAAAAGATTGAAAAAGCGAAACGTAGTTGAGCTTTTTTAATTTCCGAGAACATGAAAACAAACATACCGCTCGTGTATCGTACATTATTTTGTGCGAAGATCGTTTATTACATACCTGAGAGACGAATTTCTAATTAGTTGCAATGAAATCTCCATGTTGGTTTCTGTTTAATGATGACAACTACGGAAAACCAAAATATCTTTCTTCAACATTGTTGCTATAAAATGTTTTCTGTGTTTACTATACTCCAGCAGGCCGTGATATACGTCTGTCTTTTTTTTTTCCCCCCAGTCTATAAATGCGAACTTAAAACAAACGGTAAGGTTATGTAATGATTTATTTTTCATTTTAATATTTTAACAATATTATTTATATAACATATTGCAGTAATAACATCGGCATCTGGAATCTTGTTGATTTTTCCACGGCTTCCTTAATGTTACTTGTATCAGGAATGCAATAAGTTTCGTGGAGTAGTAGACTTTACTTAATTTTTGCAAATATTTAAAAACAATAATTAACATTGCAATTTAGGTGAAATTGCAGTGGTAAGTTTCCAATTTATAATTATTACTATGTTAAACGTCTCTAAAAATAATATGTTAAAAGCCTAAAGCAGTAAAATGAATGTCGCGCTTAAGCGGTAAGAAGAGGGAAATTGTTATGTGTGTTACGTTGGGAATACTGAATGTGGTATTTCACACTTACCGCGTATTGGTTCTGTGCGGAAAACAAGCAAATATGCACGATCTCGCACAAAATGTATAACATTGATCATTGTATTATTAAACTGATTTTAATTACGTTGGTTTCAAAAAGAAAAGATAATACGAAGAATGATTAGAGTCTATACACTGCAACTCACCATAGAAGTCAGCTGTGCAGGGAGAGCAGCAGAACGGTATCAACAAACAGACGAAACAATTATCACACATACGCACGCCTAATGTTAATGTTTTTATATGCTATCATTTATAAATATCTGAATTCTAAACACTAGTTCCAACACTAATTAATATGATCAATTTAAAAACGCAGCACATTAATACAGAAATAATTACGTTTGAAAATTTAACCTTAGTGCTTAGTTCATTTTATTTGTTATTACACCTGAGAATTTTTAAGATTTTAGCGAGCCTAGTGAGCCTTTTGTTGCTGTTTTCTGTCTGTTAGCTTGTTAATTCTGGGATCAACTGAAATGATAGCCAAACGGAGACAGTCAAAGTTAAAGGCAGTTCCTCTGTTTCGTTTTAATCACGGTCATGACAAAATAGTAATATGCGTTACAAGAGCGGTATGTTGAAGTTTTCATGTTCGAGGAAAAGTTTGAAAAAGCGAAACGTAGTTGAGGTTTTTTTATTTCCGAGAATTGAAAGAAGACATACCGCTCGTGTATCGTACATTATTTTGTGCGAAGATCGTTTATTACATACCTGAAAGAGGAATTTCTAATCAGTTGCAATGAAATCTCCATCTTGGTTTCTGTTCAATGACGGCAAATTTGCAAAACAAAAATATCTATCTTCAACATTGTTGCTTTAAAATGTTTTCTGTGTTTACTAGCCTATATTCCAGCAGGCCGTGATATATGTCTGTCTTTTTTTCCCCCGATCTATAAATGCGAACTTAAAACAAAAGGCTTCCTTAATGTTACATGCATCACGAATGCAGTAACTTTAGTGGAGTTGTAGAGTTTACTTAATTTTTGCAAATATTTAAAAACAATAATTAACAGTGCAATTTAGGTGAAATTGCAGTGGTAAGTTTCCAATTTCTAATTATTACTATACTGAACGTCTCTAAAAATAATATGTTAAAAGCCTAAAGCAGTAAAATCAATATGTCACTTAAGCGGTAAGAAGAGGGAAATTATTATGTGTGTTAGGTTGGGAATACTGAATGTGGAATTTTAGACTTAGGCCTACAGCGGATTGGTTTTGTGCGGAAACCAAGCAAATACGCACGATCTCGCACAAAATACAGTTTCACAAAGGTATGTGGTAGAAAAACAAAGAAGAAATCTGATTGCTATTTCATGTAAATTTGGATATTCATTTTTTCCATTCTACTCCTGAATTTCAAATTACTCATAGATTTAAAAGTACAGTAGAACCTCTATAATCCGTGGCAATGAATTCGGTGGACTAAACGGTTAATCGAAATAATCGGATAATCCGTACCATAAAATATTTTCATCAATGAAGTACAGTAGTGGCAAAAAAAACCAGACAGACCCTTGTAGCTGATTTCTGTGCCTTGTTTACTCCAGAGCACGATGACTGGTAACTAAGACTTTCGTGGTTCGAATCCTGCCTGGGAAGAAACTTTATTTTGTTCCTTATTCAAATTTGTTCCCAATACTTTTCGATTGCTGGTAAAATTCATGTTCTGGAAATAATAATTTAATTAAGTAGTAAAATATCGCTGCAATCGAAAAGTATTGGGAATAAATTTGAATAAGGAACAAAAAAAAAAGTTTCCTTCCCAGGCAGGATTCGAACCACGAAAGTCTTAGTTACCAGTCTATCGTGCTCTGGAGTGAACAAGGCTCTGAAATCGGCTACAATGGTTGGTCCGGTTTTTTTTTTGCCACTACTGTACTTAATAGGCTACATACATTTTTTTAATTTTCTGCCTGTGGTGTTTAACATGCTAGATAGTGGATAAAAAGTTCACTAATTTAAGTCCAGTTGTCAATGATGGGATTTTAAGGGCCAAGAAACTTCCTTGTGATGCTATCTGCAGAAAGATATCAATATCGCAGATCTCGTGTTGTGGATTTACATACTTCAGACAGTTGATCCTTTTTTTTATTACATCGTGCACAGTTACAACGCCAATCTGATATTCTGATCCCAGACGAATTATGGTTTCCCTTTTCCCAAACCGCTCAATAATTTTCTTTTTTTTAATAGGGGAGACTGTTGTACCTCTAAACACTTTTCACATTTTATTTTTTTTTTTTAATTTTGGAAAATGAAATATTTTAAATAAAAAAATGCTTGAAATAATTATTGAAGATTCCTTTACAACTTCCTGTATGTATTTTCCTGTTTTACAGATCTATTAAGGATGGAAAAAATAAAATGAAGGGATATGTAATATGTTCAAAGGTACAACAGGTTCATGTACCTTGAAACATACCCTCTTGTAAGTTGGAACAGCTGGAATGTAAGTGGGAATATAGCTGTAAAAACTGACAATCATATTTAAAATGTATTTGCCATCGTAAGCCAGAGCAGGCTTCTCTGATTGAGATTTTATTTCGTGGATGAGCAATAACTGCTTCAACAGCTTTCTTCAAGCCATCCGTATCAATTGGGAACCTCTTAACTCCAGACTTACTTCGTGACATGATCTCAAAATAAAAGAAAAACAAAAACTGATAGTATTTTGTATCTTGGAACATGTTCCATGGTACAACATGTTTTGTGTTCAAAGGTACAAGAGGGTGCACTTTTAAACAAATATGGCTTCCAGAACTGAGATTCGAAAAATAATGGAAATTAAATTATGTTATTACTCACCACATGATAGGGAACACACCGTACTTGAAAGATATTAACAAATGCAATCTGGTTTTGTGTTATAAAACATATATCAATGAACGAAATGTTTACTTTTGGTATTAAAAAAATTCTTTTGTCTACAGAACTCTCACTTTGCAGTAAATCAAACTGAAATTACGACCAGAGCTACTTAGCAGCTTTCTCTACAATCTACTTCAGTTTAAGTCCTCTAGGTAGCAGCAAAAATTAAAAAACAAAAAATGTTCAAAGGTTCACTATGCTAAAGGTACAACAGTCTCCCCTACTTGTCAAACACGTTTTCTTTTGACACTCGTGGAAGATATTTGGATATAAGTTGCACAGTACGGCCACTGGAACAGTAAGAAGGACTGTATGTTGCACAGATTTGTTATATACCTACTGTGTGGGAGTTATTGGTGTTATTTCTTTGAATGCAAGTAGTGACTATTTTACAAGTTGGGAAAACACCAGAAGTAACTATACAAATCTGACTTTCAGGTAGTAGCTCCCTGTAAAGCAGGTTTGAATAATTTCAAGGAAAAATTGTTCCGGAGCCGGGTATCGATCCCGGGACCCTTCGCTTAGCGCACGAACGCTCTACCGACTGAGCTACCCCAGGAACTATACACGACACCGTTACAATTTTTCCTTTTATATCCACACAACTCACATGAGCTGACAAGACGCCAGAACTCAACTGTGAGTGCACACAATTACTGTGTGACTTTAAATTGTGGCTTTCTGTTAACGTACCTCCAGTAACGAATGTATTATACAAATCTGATTTTCAGGTAGTCTCTCCCTGTAAAGCAGGTTTGAATAATTGTGTGCTCTCACAGTTGAGTTCTGGCGTCTTGTCAGCTCATGTGAGTTGTGTGGATATAAAAGGAAAAATTGTAACGGTGTCGTGTATAGTTCCTGGGGTAGCTCAGTCGGTAGAGCGTTCGCGCGCTAAGCGAAGTGTCCCGGGATTGATACCCGGCTCCGGAACAATTTTTCCTTGAAATTATTCGAACCTGCTTTACAGGGAGCTACTACCTGAAAGTCAGATTTGTATAATACATTCGTTACTGGAGGTACGTTAACAGAAAGCCACAATTTAAAGTCACACAGTAATTGTGTGCACTCACAGTTGAGTTCTGGCGTCTTGTCAGCTCATGTGAGTTGTGTGGATATAAAAGGAAAAATTGTAACGGTGTCGTGTATAGTTCCTGGGGTAGCTCAGTCGGTAGAGCGTTCGCGCGCTAAGCGAAGGGTCCCGGGATTGATACCCGGCTCCGGAACAATTTTTCCTTGAAATTATTCAAACCAGAAGTAGGCCTAACTGTTTCTATTGGCAGCAGCGACAGCAATACTGTGTAAGGATAAAATCTTGTACAGTATAGTACTGTAGGATAAAGTTGCCTATTTCCGTGATACCCCTAATCCCGTGATACTTTTTTAAAATTGAATGTCACTCAAAGCTTTGCCGTTCAACCATAGCGCCAGGCATCTTTCGCTACTTTCGAGACATCAGTGAACTTTCTAGCAAGATACCCAATCCCGTAACATTCAGTGAAAAGAAAACGTATCACGGAATTAGGCAACTTTATCCTACTTGTATTGTACTGTCAGCACTAGACCTACATGTTTGTTTTCTTTCTTCAGCAAAGAGAAAAAGAACGAAATAAAGACAGTCGGATAATCCGCCGATTGGTTAATAAGGTGACGGATAATCGGGGTGAAAGTTGTGTTTATGAATTGTGCAATTTCAAATGTGAAAGATACCATCTTAGCAAAATGCAAGAATAACAATAAGTCTCTAAATGAACACGAAAAGAATTGATCTAAACAAGATCTCAAATGCCTTATCAGGCGCACCTTTATTATTATTATTATTATTATTATTATTATTATTATTATTATTATAATCGGGGTTCTTCTGTATTTTCCAGCCCTTTGTCAGATGGTAATTCAAGAAGTTGCAGGGTTTATTCGTGGAAAAGGGCTGTCTCTTTGTGTTCAACAAAAGGGTTCACAATCCACATGTTTTGTTCCAGTCGATTTGCAGGCTATTTTTATGGTCGATCATAAACAGCGGTATTCCCTTTACCGAATGTTAAAAGACTTCCTATATGCGTAAGTCTGAACAATTCCCGATCATTTAAAAGTACCTAAGTATCTTGGTCATTAACTTTTGCTACACAGATATAATTTAGTTAGATGTTACAAATGGATTTGAGGGAGGCGAGATATGATGATAGAGACTGGATTAATCTTGCTCAGGATAGGGATCAATGGCGGGCTTTTGTGAGGGCGGCAATGAACCTCCGGGTTCCTTAAAAGCCAATAAGTAAGTAAGTAAGTTACAATTTATAGTTTAGAGGCGATCTGGATTTGCGCTTTTCGACACAATCACGAAAATTATTACCCTAAGAATATTTCCACTATAAAATATAATTAGCGAAAAATGCTTAGAAAAGTAGAATAACAAATTCCAGGAGCATATCTAGCGGCCCGGTAGCTTTTCAACTTAACTGGTGTGACAGGGCACGGTACCGGAATGCGTTCCGGGGCTTGAGAAAAACTGGTTTTTAAATAATAGGCCTATATTATTCAATTTCAAAGGCATATTGGTTCCGTTAAGTTCAATGTTAATTGAAAAATGAGTTCTATATTATTCATCTACAGCATAAATTGCAACAATGCAAATTTTTGCAAGCTTGAACTTGGAAAAATGACGAAGTAGCCTATGATCTTTTCATTTATTTTTGTCTCGCCCACTACGTATGCTGCGACAGAATTTTTAATTTTTTATAGTATAACATAATTTTGAGTACCAGGTCTTTCCCGGGGGTAAAAGGCGGTCAGAGCGTGGTGCCGACCACACCACCTCATTCTAGTGCCGAGGTCACGGAAAGCATGGGGCTCTACCTCCATGCCCCCCCCCCAAGTGCCTTCATGGCATGTTACGGGGATACCTTTACCTTTTTTATAACATAATTTTACCTGTAAAGTTGAATTTCGAACGCATAAAATTGATCATGACTCATTTTTCGACATAATTTTAAATTCCTTAAGGAAACACAATAGGCTAATATAAATTCGAAAAGTTAAATGAAATGCGATACTGTGCTGTGTTCAGAATTACCTACGGCTTAAGCTTACTGGTCAGTTAGGTCTATTTATTTTATTTATTTATTCTAGTGTAGTTAAGGCCATCAGGCCTTCTCTTCCACACCACCAGAAATACAAATACAATAATAGAAATAAGAAGGAAACAAAAACACTATAAACAAAGTAAAGCCACACAAAAATATACACAGGTTCCAGTCACACAAACTTTAAATGAGTGATTAAGTATCATAATTAATTGTGTCCTAACTTATTAACTAACATAAACAAGAAACTTGCCATTTTAATCTAGATTAAAAAAGAAAAAAAAACACACAAATCAACACTTCTAGCAATACCTACAAAGCATTAAATAAAACAAAATTTTCCAATTTAATTTTGAATTGTGATAAAGTCCGGCAGTCCCTGACGTCATTAGGTAACGAATTCCAGATGCGAGGTATTTCTACAGTGTAGGAGGATGAGTATAAAGACGTTCTATGTTGAGGGATAGAAAGAAGTGCTTGATGCCGGTTTCAAAGAGTTGTAGGAAATTGAAAGCGCGATAACAGATAATTCGGAGTAGAAGTGTGCATGATTCTAGCCAGGTTTACAGGTTTATTCTCTTACAGTCAACAGCCATGCATATTTCTGCAAAGTTAAATTTTGAAAAATGACAAAGTAATTATAGTATGTCTTCCCAGTACTTTGTCTCCCACAATACTCATGTTTCGGCTAAAATTCTAGTTTTAAATTCTTTAAACAACATAATTTTATTCGCAAAGTTTAATTTCGAAAATTCAAAATTGATCAAGTCTTAGAAATCATTCATTTTTAGGAAGAATTTTAAATTCCTTAACGAAACACAAAATTACAAACTATCGCAGTGTAAAGGCCTACATTTATTATTATTATTACTATTATTATTAATATTATTATTAATATTATTATTATTAGTAGTAGTAGTAGTATTATTAATTATTTTAGCTGGCAGAGCTAAGGCTATAAGGCCTTCTCTTCCACTCAACCAGCAAAAAGTATACCGGTACATAAATATGAATGAATTTAAAAGCCACACAGAACATAACTATTTGATTTCGATAAAAGTTACGTGTATACGCGTAGAAAAGTTAAGCTTACTTATGAATTAAACAAGGAAATACTAAGTTTTAAACTATTAAGTAAACAGCATTGTGGTCTATTCAGAGTTACGGCTTACTGACAAGTTATGTTTCGGCTTAATTTTTTAATCATTCACAGCATTCTTACAACATTGCACATTTTTACAACGAAAAATATCAAAGTAGTATGGATTTCCCAGTATTTTGTGTTCAACAACACTCATGTTTCCACACAATTTATTAGTCTATTAACTTTAACTTCAGTATAATAACAATTTTAACGATGACCATTGTTTATCACGCGTTGACAGGTCTGTTGAAGGAGCCCTGAAACAAAACTCATTAATTCCATCTCTAATGATAGGCTAGAGTATGAAACGGATTCATATTCTCAGAAGAACTCGTAGGATCAAGATGAAACTTCAGTTTGCTTTAAGTCGATTATTTGTCTTTGGATGGAATTTGTAGGCCGATGTAAGTAGGGCCATTTATTTACGATCGAAAGTGGATTTAAAGGGTTATATTTCGGGGCTTCTCAATTTTCTTCGGATGGGTTTCTGCATCTGTTAGCTGAGCTTGGTTAATTTATCTGCCTCTTAAATTCCAGTAGTAGTAGTACGGTAATAATAATAATAATAATAATAATAATAATAATAATAATAATAATGATTTATTTTATCTGGCAGAGTTAAGGCCGTAAGGCCTTCTCTTCCACTCAACCAGCAGAAAGTAGGACTATACATAGGCCTATATATGTATGAACTTAAAAACTACAAAGAATACAACAATTTGACTTCGATAAAAGTTACGTGTATACAAGAGTTACTTACGAATTAAATAGTAAAATACTATGAACTATGAACAATGAAATACAAACTGTGTAGCCGAAATTAAACTAAAATACATAGAATGTTAATATATTTCAAATAATGTTAGATAATAGGAAGAGATTATTATGAGACAATTGTGAAAATATAGCACTATCAGGATGATGTCTAAAGAAAGAAGTTACCATATAGTCAGTGACCGTTTAAGTCAGTATAATTAGAGTGAATTGCTAAGAAAGTTATCTTTTAAGCTATTTTTAAAAATGTTTATTGTCTTGCAGCTCCTACGTGACTAAGTGGCCGGGATCCGACGGAATAAGCGCCGTCTTAAATCACGAACTGATTATTTTTCTAATATCATAGGCCTATATTATTACGATGTACTGAAGTCACTCATAACGAGTGCACCTCTGCACATGTGTGGACATTGTGCCACTGTCATACATCTATGACGCAGTGCATGAGAGTAGGCCACTAGAGGGAACCCAAGAGTTTTAACTTAAACTGAGAGGATTCAATCCGACATCGGGATGGGAATCCGGTGTGGCTTAGTGGATAGAGCGTCAGCACGTACAGCTGAAAACCCGGGTTCAAATCCCGGTGCCGGAGAGAATTTTTCTCTGTTTCACTCATCCATCATCAACTGTGAGTACAGCCTAATAGGAGCGAAATTCAGAGAATAGTCCTATGGACGCGTCAGAGATATAAAAACTTGGATCGGAAGAAGAGGACACATAAAGTGGCCTGCAAGATCACCTGATCTGTCTCCACTTGATTAGGCCTACATATTATGCGATTATCTGAAAAGTAAGATCTTTCCTACGGGACGTGTCAGGGATAGTAAGGGAAAAGTGTAGAGAAATGCAGCCAGCAGTAACTGAAAATGTTCAAAAGAAGTTTGCACAGCGCCTTAGCCATTGAAAGATTATAAACTGGGAACATTTTAAACATCTAATAAAATAAATCCAATGTATTGTTTAAAACCAGCAATTTATTTACTAAAATATTAATTTGTGTAAAAGCCGGTGAATTTCATTTCTACCAAATTGTAATATGTCTCGTTTATAAATTCAAGGAACGCCAAATTCAATTAAAAATATATTTACAAATTTTCTTGATGGTGCCATAACTCGCATAGTCGCAAAAATATTTTGTGCGAGATCGTGCGTATTTGCTTGTTTTCCGCACAGAACCAATACGCGTTAAGTGTGAAATACCACATTCAATATTCCCAACGTAACACACATAACAATTTCCCTCTTCTTACCGCTTAAGCGCGACATTCATTTTACTGCTTTAGGCTTTCAACATATTATTTTTAGAGACGTTTAACATAGTAATAATTATAAATTGGAAACTTACCACTGCAATTTAACCTAAATTGCAATGTTAATTATTGTTTTTAAATATTTGCAAAAATTAAGTAAAGTCTACTACTCCACGAAACTTATTGCATTCCTGATACAAGTAACATTAAGGAAGTCGTGAAAAAATGAACAAGATTCCAGATGCCGATGTTATTACTGCAATATGTTATATAAATAATATTGTTAAAATATTAAAATGAAAAAATAAATCATTAGGCTACATAACCTTACCGTTTGTTTTAAGTTCGCATTTATAGACTGGGGGGAAAAAAAGACAAACGTATATCACGGCCTGCTGGAGTATAGTAAACACAGAAAACATTTTATAGCAACAATGTTGAAGAAAGATATTTTGGTTTTCCGAAGTTGCCGTCATTAAACAGAAACCAACATGGAGATTTCATTCCAACTAATTAGAAATTCGTCTTTCGGGTATGTAATAAACGTTCTTCGCACAAAATAATATACGATACACGAGCGGTATGTTTGTTTTCATGTTCTCGGAAATTAAAAAAGCTCAACTACGTTTCGCTTTTTCAATCTTTTCCTCGAACATGAAAACGTCAACATACCGCTCTTGTAACGTATATTACTATTGTTTCCAAAAAATATTATTTTCTAAGTTGAAGACTTTATGTGTCTGACTTTTTTGTCTGAAATGACCTCATTAATTTTAGTTACAATTATGAGTTACTTTTGAAAAACTTCGTATAACAATGCTAAATTATACTATTAACAGGGACGGCACATCGCATGTTAGCCTTCAAAAAGTTAGATTTCATTATGGGTACGTAGTATACCTATTATCAACATGAACCTTACTTTAACGTACTTTACGAAACGCTAAAGGTTGATGACACTGCATTTCCTTTGTGTTCGTTATTTTCAAAGCTCTCATTATTTATAAGATTACTACCTCAGTTTAATTTTTCATTTAGACTATGTGCACATCAATGTTTTGCCCTCGTACTTTTTGAGACATGTCAAAACCTTTATCATACATGACGGCACATAACTTCATGAAGTTCGATTAACTTATAACAAATTTAACACTCCTATAAACATAGCTATCTGAAGACAAATTCACCATAGCGTTCATTACCGCACTTCAAGAACTTCTTTCCATACGACGATAAAATATTTACAAAATTCGTTTTCGAAGAATATGCGTAATTAATTAAGGCGTCTCTATTGATAAAATTTCATTTTCTCTTTCTTTGGAATAAAAAAAAAACTCGTATTTGTCAAAACTTTCTAGAAGTTATAAAACTTGACTGTTACTCCGTCTAAATTTATGTTTTGCTATTTTTACCCTCTTGAGGTAGGTTACACCATGGACTATAAATGACATTTGAAGGCACAACACTATTAACTTTCTCTAACTTTGGAAAAGATAGAATAATGTTTGTGCAAATGTATTTACAGTAATACTTCATATTATCTGTGACATAGCACAAATAATAGCTAACAACATTTCTCTAAAATCATGTCTATCCTATAAACGTCTTTACAAAAAGAAGATTGATGGCCTATAACCTAATTCTTTTGCAGTAGACTTATAACACAAATTTAGAGTGAGGTTTTTTTCCTTGTCATAATCTATATTAATAATAAAACTATAGTTTTCGCTTTTACAAAATTAATTGAAATGCCTAAAACCCAAGTTTGTGGCTGAAAAGAGCCTTTTTTGTATTTTGTGCATATTTGAAGCAAAATTCCGGTACTAAAAATGAAAAACAAAAAAAAAAAAGCCAAGATAACTACGAAAATGCTATTCAAATGTTTAAAAATATTGTCTTACAGTCAAACACTGTACTTGTAAGTTCATCCGATATTCGTCTTAGAAGGGAAGAGAAGACGACTTTATCTACTTTCCTGGAACTGAAGTTCGTTTAGAAAAGTCCATTAGCATAAAAGGAGTGGTAGGTTGTTCATGTTAGGCGAAAGCTTAGGCCTACAAATTAGTTTTCGCGTTAATGCACTTCCGTTATGCGAACTGAAACTGACCAATCGGCAATCAGTCTCCTTCACTGATATACTATAATTTGAGTCTTCAGTTCAGAAGCACACACTGTCAGCACCAGTTCTTTGTACTTAAGTTCCACCTAAATTGATATATTTACTAAAATTAAAATTATTAATTCTTCATTTAATTTATGAACTCCTGTAACTCATAAATTGGATTTTATAAACTTTAGCACCTATACATCATGAGTTATGTTACAATCTAAATAGGCCTAATTAAAATGGGACACATTCTTATTCTTCTAACTACCATATTTGAATGCATTGCAAATGTAGGCCTACCACTGTGGGCCATTACTTTGGTTTTATTACTTGATATTTTCAAATTCTAATTTTTTTCCTAGCTTGTGTAATTTTTGCACGCAATACTGCAATTTTTCGTCAATGTCTTGTATTAATGTTACATGATCACCAAATATTAAAATATTTAAAAAATGTTTACTGTTTCATATACCTGGATTCACTACTTACTTACGGCTTTTAGAGAACCGGGAGATTCATTTCCGCCCTCACATAAGCCCGCCATCGGTCCCTATCCTAAGCAAGATTAATCCAGTCTCTACCATCATATCCCACCTCCCTCGAATCCATTTTAATATTATCCGCCCATCTAAGTCTCGGCCTCCCCAAAGGTATTTTCCCTCCGGCTTCCCAACTAACACTTTAGGTAGGTCTATATGCATTTCTGGATTCGCCCATACGTGCTACATGCCCTGCCCAGCTCTATCATCTTCCAATTTTTTATTAAATGATCTATAGCCTATAGGCCTACTTATGCCTTTTAAGGAAACCTCAGGTTCATTGCCGCCCTCACATAAACCCACCATCGGTCCCTATCCTGTGCAAGATTAATCCAGTCTCTATCATCCGTTTCAATATTATCCTCTCATCTACGTCTCGGCCTCCCGAAAGGTCTTTTTCCTTCCGGCCTTCCGACTAACACTCCATATGCATTTCTGGATTCCCCCATACGTGCTACATACCCTGCCAATCTTAAATGTCTGGATTTAATGTTTCTTATTAGGCCTATGTCAGGTGAAGAATACAATGCGTGCAGTTCTGCGTTGTGTAACTTTTTCCTTTCTTCTGTAACTTCATTCCTTTTAGTCCCAAATATTTTCCTAAGAACCTTATTCTCTGTGCCTATCTCAAAGTGAGAATCCAAGTTTCACAACCATACAGAACAACCGGTAATATAACTGTTTTATAAATTATAACTTTCAGATTTTTTGACAACAGACTAGATGACAAAAGCTTCTCAATGGAATAATAACACGCATTTCCCATATTTATTCTGCGTTTAATTTCCTCTCGAGTGTCATAGCCTATCCACATTAAAAAGATTAGGTGACAGACTCCAATCCTGAGTCCCTAATTTATTATTATTTTTTTATTATTATTACTATTATTATTACTATTACTATTATTATTATTGTTATTATTATTATTATTATTATTATTATTATTATTAGCCTATTCCTCATGTGAGTCTTTTTTAAATCAGGAATAACGAGTAGAAGTCTGACAGGATTTTCCATAGTATGCACATATAAATCGATTGCTGGCTACATACTTATTAATATGTCAACATCATAGTGCATCAAACTCTCATAGAGTTATTTATCTGTCAAAATGTCTTCAGATAAGATAGTTTTAAAACTTCTTAGGAGAAAGAAAACAAAGTAAAAGTCCATGAACACACATCCATTCTGACAGTTCCCTATTTGTGATACGTCACACATGATCTCCCACATGCATAGTTCCTTCACTGTGGGGAGAGTATGACGTTGGAGAACAGGACGTCTTCGGCAGAAGAGTCATATCACAGAATGACGCTTGAAACATAGAAAACCTATTAAGTTAGTTTATTTTTATTATGAAGCATTTACTGCATGAAAAAGTTTTGTTTGGAAGAGAATATAAACTACAATTTTATTTTGAAGAACTTTGAACTAGAAACTTCTACGAAAAATGTCGTAGGCTTCTGGGATAATGAACTTATCGGAAGCAAGATTTTTACATAACTTATATAACAATGTACTGGGACAAGTAAACAGTTTCGAAAAAGTCGCTATGCTCTTTCTGTAATTGTATTTGTAAACCAACGCCTTAGAGGTGGACTCCACTGAAAATTATGAAGATTAAAAAAAAATTGTTGGCGATTTCACTTCTTTATTTTCATAACCCAAATGGATTTAGTTCAATTCTGATTACAAATATGTTTAATTTTTGTTTAATTAAGACTGTAAGGGGATGTGGCATTTAAAGAGATGTCAAAATTACTTTTCCCTCAAAAATTTCTTTTTTACAAATCTGGTAACTTTGTGTTCTAAAGTTGGTCCCTGAAGTTATCAGATGAATGTAGCGGAGGAGAATTTTAATTTACATGAATATTCATTTTACTTTCAAATCCATTTTTCCATAAGTTTTTTTTTTTCCTGATTCAACACCAACTTTTTTACTCCAGTACAGCATTAATGAATCTGGATGAAATTTTTACTGCAAGTAGGCCTATTTATGGGGTAGCTGTATGTTTCTATGCATTTATTTTGTGAGAAATGCTGGTAGTTTATTTTATTGTTATTAAATTTTTTCATGAATTATAGGAAAAACAAGATTTTTAAATAATTAAATTAATTAAATAACTTTAATTTGTACTCACTTTGACTACTAGCTAAATAAACATCTAATATTATTTATTTATTTTTTATTTATTCATTTAGCTAGTAAGCAAAGTGAATATAATTTAAAAAATATACAATAAAAAATGTTTCTAGCCACTACCGTAAGAGCCAGGCTCGTATACGGTGTGGTCTTAGCCAATAATATAACACAAAATTTACAAAGGTAGTTTACTAAATACAATAATTAGCTTATTTCACACCGACAACTAACACACAAGAGGAATAATAAAGAGAAAAAGGGGAAAAAACACATATTTAATATAAATTGACAATCAGATAGAAGCCCGTGACATTTAATAAAAACATGAATAGCCTATAGTGGACAGAAATAAAAAGGTAAAAAGTACACACATTTGTTAATATTAAATATCAGAAATAATTTTATAAATTTATTTTTTAAAAGGTTCAATTTTAAATATTTAAAATTTGGAAAATGATTTGTAAATTTATTATAAAGTCTTGGGCCGAAACTGGCACCATGTTTAGACCTAAGTGCTGCACTTGTATGACATTTAGGCTCAATAAATGAGAAAGTAGACTTTTGTCTTCAAGTATGATATTCATGTCATTTAGATTTAGGCCTATGTTTTATTTGAATTATATGGTAGTATGTTACTAAACCATATCTATAAATTTTTTCTATAGTTAATAGGCTACTTTAAAATCTGTATAAATTAAATTTGTTGGGTAATCCATATTTTTGTTCAGACAAATTTTTAAGAGAATACTTTTATTATTAAGAGAATATTTTGGGAATTTTAAGATAATATTTAGATGACTACTTGGCAAGATTTTATAATATAAAATATCCGTCCCTAATAATAACAAATATTACTTTGAAGATATCTCAATAATGATTATTCTACGTTTTTTGAAATGGTTTATCTTCGCACAGACTACAACGAGTTTCTGCAAAAGAGTTCTCATTCCGAATCATATACGCTATTCCTTGAATGACAACAGAATACTAAATTACCTATATGAATGATTTGCATGGTTGTTTTAAATATGATATTTCGGTGTTATTTCAAAATAATTCGTATTAAATTGGTAGTCAAGCTCGTCCTGTTTCATGACAATTTTATTTGACTGTCTGCCACGCGCTTATTGGCTAATGGTTTACCTACGCCTCAACTTAACACAATATGTTAGAGAATGTGTGATGTCATCACCACCTTTTCTGATTGACAGAAAATTTAATTATACAACAAAATCGTTTAGCGTAATGGCTTTTATAATGAATTCTGTTTATCTAGGGCAATACCACGCAGTTTATGGACTTTTCATTAATGTTTCACATGCATATTGTTCTGCATTAATATTCATGTTTACTTCTACTTGATTAAACTGATGGAACTTAGTGTAATTAATTTGTGGGACAGCTTCTGTTATTTACAACACTGACTTAAATGCAGAAAAGGTTTTTATGCCTGCGTAGCATTTTGCCGTTATCATACACAACATATTAAAGAAGCAGAGAGTGACAACTGAAATATTAGGGCCCGGTTTCCTCAACTGGAGTTAAATTTTAACCTCGTGTTACATAGTTTTAACTCTAGATTTGGCTGAGATTCTGTTTCATCAACAGAAGTTAGTTTTAACTCGGGTTGGGGTTAAGTTAGGCCTAACACCTACTTTCAGTTGGGTGAAATGTTTAACTCAGGGTTGAAAACAAAATGGCTTCTGTAAATCGTGTTTTTGGCGCACAATTACTCTATTTAGATAATATGCTAAGGACAGCGGGCTATGAACGCGTACAAAAAATTATGGCAAAACATGCACTGACACTTTTGACAATATCTGTTACAATATTTATGATAGCCATATATATATTTTATCACTAATCTCGAAAGAATGTTGAATTGAATGGCATACAGTTTATTTAATTTAGATTATTCATCTGTCCTAAATAATTTGTTTAATTGTTGCAAAAAATCGAAGACGAAAAGAAAATAACGTAGACAAGTTTCTTACAATTTGAATGAAACGCATAAAAGAAAACTTGAACCTGTAATTCTATTGTCTAAGCCAGAAATCTTAATAATTTTATTATTCACCTAAGAGCATTGCTACAATATTTTTATTTCTGAATCAGTAATAGTTATTCATGAAACTAGTGTGTAAAGTGAACTTTTTTACACGGCTAGTGCTGAAATTACTTACTTACTTACAAATGGCGTTTAAGGAACCCGAAGGTTCATTGCCGCCCTCACATAAGCCCGCCAGCGGTCCCTATCCTGTGCAAGATTAATCCAGTCTCTTTCATCATATCCCACCTCCCTCAAATCCATTTTAATATTATCCTCCCATCTATGTCTCGGCCTCCCTAAAGGTCTTTTTCCCTCCGGTCTCCCAACTAACACACTATATGCATTTCTGGATTCGCCCATACGTGCTACATGTCCTGCCCATCTCAAACGTCTGGATTTTGAGTTCCTAATTATGTCACGTGAAGAATACAATGCGTGCAGTTCTGTGTTGTGTAACTTTCTCCATTCTCCTGTAACTTCATCCCGCTTAGCCCCAAATATTTTCCTAAGCACCTTATTCTCAAACACCGTTAACCTATGTTCCTCTCTCAGAGTGAGAGTCCAATTTTCACAACCATATAGAAGAACCGGTAATATAACTGTTTTATAAATTTTAACTTTCAGATTTTTTGACAGCAGACTGGATGATAAGAGCTTTTCAACCGAATAATAACGCGCATTTCCCATATTTATTCTGTGTTTAATTTCCTCCCAAGTGTCATTTATATTTGTTACTGTTGCTCCAAGATATTTGAATTTTTCCACCTCTTCGAAGGATAAATCTCCAATTTTTATATTTCCATTTCGTACAATATTCTGGTCACGAGACATAATCATATACTTTGTCTTTTCGGGATTTACTTCCAAACCGACCGCTTTACTTGCTTCAAGTAAAATTTCCGTGTTTTCCCTAATCGTTTGTGTATTTTCTCCTAACATATTCACGTCATCCGCATAGACAATAAGCTGATGTAACCCGTTCAATTCCAAACCCTGCCTGTTATCCTGAACGTTCCTAATGACATATTCTACACAAGTGCAAAAAGTTCAAGGCACACATTTTTTACAATAAATTTATTATACTCTCATAATGAAAACATATAGGATACTACGATGCAAATCAAGGTGTCAGGTATAACTGCCTATAAAGCTGATTTGAATAATTTCGAGGGAAAAATTGTTGCGGAGCCGGGCATCGAACCCGGGACCTTTGGTTAAACGTACCAAGTCACCGATATGTCATAGATCTAATACGGAAATTTAAAGAAACGGTTCTGTGTGCAATAAAGCAAATGGCCAACCTAGAAAACTCGATGAAACTTCACAGACTGAAATACTAGATCATTTCATTAATGAACTTAGTTGCTGTAACAAATATTTCGATTGGTTCCATACATAAAATGCTGAATATGAACAAATTTTTTTCCCCTACAAAATAAAACGTCACCAACATCTCAGCGAAGACGATTTTGATAGAAGAGTAGAATTTTGTGAATAGATGTCTCTGAGAATTGAAGATGATCCAAATTTGACAAAAAATATTTGCTTTAGTGATGAAACGACTTTTTTTTAATGGATTTGTCAACAACACAATAATTATTGTAGGTACTGGGACATTGAAAATTTTCATGTGTTTCGTGAAGATAATACCTAGTTTCCTCAGAAGACCAATGTGTGGGCTGGAATTTTTGGGGATGATATTGTTGGATTTTCATTGAAGAAAACCATTTTACAATAAAATAATACACAAACACAACTATGACAAGAAATGTTCAATGGTATTTGTAGTTTCAGCTCTAACCAACAGTAACAACAATCGAGATTGCCAGGCAACGATATAAAACAAAAGATGTGAAATAAATGAATGAGGTGTATAAGCAATCGAATGCTCTTTCATATTTAAGACGTATAAACATATAGGAGTGCAATTTGAAATTTGTAAAGAGAATGGCTGGGGGTGGTGAATGAAATCTAAAATGCAATTTAACCTGGTTTCAGACTTCCCCCTCAATATTTAAATTGACGTGTTTTTTTGTTTAAATTGAATTAAATTTAAATAACTAGTTCTTTAGACTGGGAAGTTTTGAAATGAAAGCCCTGTATAAATGTTATGTTTTATTTAACGACGCTCGCAACTGACGAGGTTATATCAGCGTCGCCGTTATGCCGGAGTTTTGTCCCGCAGGAATTCTGTTATATGCCAGTAAATCTACTGACACGAGCTTGTCGCATTTAAGCACACTTCAATGCCATCGACCTTGCCCGGGATCGAACCCACAACCTCGGGCACAGAAGGTCAGCGCTATACCAACTGTGCCAACCAGGCCGACTAAAGCCATATATATATATATATATATATATATATATATATATATATATATATATAATTGGTAGAAGTTGTGTTACTGCACGAGTTAGGGGAGAGTCGGGTAGTATCGGACATCGGGTAATATCGGACAGTGCGTTTCTTTCATCTACCACCATATGGTAGTACCTGAATGACATGGTTACGTTTCTCTATGCGACATCACAGAAACGTAACCATGTCAATCAGGTACTATCATCGTGTGGTAGATGAAAGAAACTCACTGTCCGATATTACCCGATGTCCGATACTACCCGACTCTCCCCTATATGTAACCAAAACTTTAAATTTAGTCTAATTTTATTGCGTTTCTATACTCCTGTCTATCTTGCGTCTCGTTTTCAATATTTATCCACCTACTATAATCTAGAATCTAGACACAAGATCACAACACTCCTCAATATTATCCATTCCCTCCCACCGAACATCCTCATATTCATCTTCTTTCACTGTGGCTGTTCCTCAACTTTTGAATTCCCTACCGAACAATGCCAGAGACTCTCAGACGTCAAACCAATTTAAGAAGAGACTAACGAAATATTTTTGTAACAATTCTTGTTAACAAATATAGTTGTTACAAGTTTCTCGATGTTTAATGGTTATATACGTCACAGAATAAATATTTAAATTATCTTATTATTATTATTATTACTATTTATTACCATTGTTTATTATTGTCTCACTATCATTACTTAGGCCTATCTAACTTTCATTATTTACTTTTACTTTCATTATTGACTTTCTTGTTGTTTTATGGTCTAGATATTAATGTAATAACTATGTAACCATTGTGTTCAATTAGAATTAGAGTCTGGCTGGGCGGAAGAGAAGGCTTAGTGGCCTTAGCTCTGCCAGATTAAATAAATAAATAATTATTATTACTATTAATTATCTCAGAAAAGAAATGTCCTATGTTTTCAACGACAAGTATTCATTTTATTTCTCAATGGTTAAAGCTATAGTGGTGAAACGTGGCATACTTATTCATTAATATCTCTGTTGTAAAATGGACCATTTGATTGGCTACATTCAGCATGGTTTTATTACTAGAGAATTATACGTAAAACAGTATTATTATTTTTTTACAAATGAACAAATTAGAGTAGGGCATTTACTATTGCTATATTGCACAATATAGGGTAAAGTTGCCTATTTCCTTGATAACCTTAATCCCGTGATACTTTTTTAAAATTGAATGTCAGTCAAAGCTTTGCCGTTCAACCATAGTATCAGACATCTTTCTCGAAAGAGTGCATCTTTCGCCTACTTTTGAGACATCGGTGAACTTCATAGCAAGATACCCAACCCCGTAACATTCAGTGAAAAGAAAACGTATCACGGAATTAGGAGTATCACGGAATTAGGCAACTTCGCCCCTTTAAGAAAAAATTACATTAAAACTTTTTTTTTACAAATAGGATTTTTTACCAAAAAATTAAAAAACCAAAATAAAATTAATTTTTTTGAAGTGTCTATAAGGAAAGATTGAAATTTGCAATGTGTGATTATAATACTGATATGCATATTCAGTAAAAATTTCAACTCTCTAGCACAAAATTTGTAGATTTTATAAATTTCAGTAGAGCATCGCCTTAAGACGAGTTAACAAAGATGTCACTGCATGCGACACATCTGTTCCGAAACAAAGTGACAATCCAGAAATAAAATAACAATTAATCTTTTATGAAAACATGTGAGTAATCCAAATGCCCAATTCTCATACCACTGTCTGCTCTAATTACACGTCTTGGTGCATAATAGCTTATTATCTTTGTTGTAAGTAATTCGATGTAAGTCAAGATATGAAAATTGTACACTTATTAAAGCAACTGGCAGAATGTTTCTGGTTAATCATTAATGAACATAAAACGCACGATAAATTTCGTCTAACAAGTAACTTAGGCTGCGCACCATTTTATTAGATCCACTTTAATTTGTTTTATGTGTCACTCGTCTTAAGAGATGTCACCGACCCAATTGTAGCTCCGTAGGTTGATGGCTTTTTTACGAAAGGGGTCGCAAGTTCGATAAAAGGAAGATATTGTTCTATTTTCGATAGACTAAAACATTGTAGGCCAAATTATTATTAGTTTATTTAAGGTTTTCTTGCTACTACAGTAACACCGTTGTTCTTTTCTTATAGTTCACATGTGATTGCCCTTAGAAGATCTCGAGAAATGCACTAAAATAATAATAATAATAATAATAATAATAATAAAAATAATAATTAGGCCCACACACAAAGTCAAAATTATATGAAGAGTAAGATGGAAAAAAAGTAACAGGGAATTTAAAGAAATCCGTATGATTTCGTGTAACGTCTATAGAAGATTTGGGATAGTAAAGTAAATCCATGGCGCTACAGCCCTGAAGGGTCAAGTCCGACCAGCCGGCTGCTGGCCTCACGTTCACATGCCGAAGCAGAGGTGGACGATCATCCAACCAGAATGGAGGTCTCGTGTGGTTAGCACGATGATCCCCTCAGCCGTTATAGCTGGTTTGCTGAACAGGATTTTCGCCACCTTTCGTAGCTCCCCAAGTGCATCACGATGCTGGGTGGGCACTGGTCCCATACACTGGCCGAAATTTCACCAGAAAATTTCTTCCCCCATGAGGACTCGAACCAGCGCGCATTCCGTAACGCGAGTCCTAGGCAGGATGCGATTTGGGATAGTACAATTACAGTAAATAAATATAATACGCTGTAAGATTTAAGTTGTCTAATGAACAGAATGAAAAAAGCTTTTAATAACAATCAATCCTGCAGTAGTAGTGGTGGTGGTGGTGGTGGTGGTGGTGGTGGTGGTGGTGGTGGTGGTGGTGGTGGTGGTGATGGTGATGGTGATGGTGATGGTGATAGTGATAGTGATAGTAGTAGTAGTAGTAGTAGTAGTAGTAGGTATGGTCCGTCCCAGGCATCTGTGGAGTAGAAACACGAAATAAGACCTCTGCGCAAGGAGTAAATTATGTGGGAGGGCTAGGACCAATTACCGCTCTGGGGGGAGGCATCGGTTGAACGAAGCTAACAATCGCTTGCAGGGAGGGGATCATTTCTATCTGAACTCCTTACCCCTTAGCGGACTCGAGCTGATGCTGCCCGCAATACACTCCGGAACAGAAGACTCCGCCCTCAAATGCACCAAGTCACTCTACAGATTCCTGGGACGGACCATAGCAGTAGTAGTAGTAGTAGTAGTAGTAGTAGTAGTAGTAGTAGTAGTAATATAAATAATGTATGTATTAAAACAAAGTCTCGCGCCGTGGCGTGGTGGTCTAATTAGACCCTATTATTCATTATGGCTTTATAATATTCAAATAAATGTTACTTGCATGGGTATAAATGTACGTAAATCAATCTAATAGGTAAGGCTGGTTCACAATAAACCGGGAACGAGAATCAGAATGAAAACGAGAAGCAGAGGACGTGAATATGAAATTTTTTTATTCACAATAAACGAAGAGCGTAGACGCCTATGCATATCGATATTGTATGTCAATAACGATATGTAAAGTCGATATTACGCATTCTGATGTTATTTGTGTATAATTGACTAATGGCGTTCTCTCATGAGTACAAGGCAGCCAACATAAACACAGGTTAACCAACTTCGAAATTTCAACTGAAACATTTCATTAGGTACGGTACTATAAATATGCCCATGCATCTTTATTATCACAACCTATTTTAAGTCTACCATAACGTAAAATAATTAGAGAAGAAACATTTGTAATAGAACAAAAATGAACACAACAGTAGTTATTGAATTGAAGCATGAATATGTAGTGTGTAATACAACCAATAGGCCTACAGTAATAAAATATGATTCGCTTCCGATCGGTGTTCAAAGATGCAGCTATTGAAAGCCACGTATTCTCCTTCATTTTCTCATCTTTATACGAGGCGCACCGCTTATCGTAAACGTGAGGATTTTCCTCTACACTCAATATTAGAATCTCATCAAATAAAACTTGCTCCATGATGCACAGCACAGAACAAAATAATGCATAGGTTATGTCACGGTCTTCTTGGTACAAAATATACAAAGACAAAATAGCTTTTAGATGACAATAGAAAGAATCTAGTGGGCTGTAATCGGAAACGTGAACGCCAAAGTTGAAACTTGGCCAACTCTCCGTTCCCGATCCCGAGCTCCGGCAAGCTTTTCGTTAATTGTGAATGCTCACATTAAAATGTACGCATTTTAATAATTTTACCGTTTTCGTTTTCTTTCCAATTCAATTCAATTCAATTTATTTGGCCATTAGACATAGAGTTTTAGGCTTCGTCAGAATACATTGAAAAAAATACATATAAATACATTTACAAAAACACTAATAACAGAAACAGTAAAATTTAGGTAATACAATGAAAACATGAAATAATTTTAAACTTTTAAATTGTAGAAAACTAACTAAATTGCAATTAAAACTTATTTTTTAAAATACAATGTCATACAAATTTGTGTTGAAAAACTCAGCAAGAGAATAAAAGGGATTATTTAATAACCAATTGTAAAATCTAGTTTTGAAACTATTGATTGGTAATTTATAATATTGACTTGGGAGCTTATTATATAATTTCATCCCCATAATTAAAAAGTTTGTATTGCTCTTGTGTAATCTACAATACGGAATATTAATTTGTTCAGTATTTCTAATTTCATGATCATGTATATTGGCCACTAATGAGTAATTGTCGATATTTTGTCTAGTGTAAAGTACTAGATCATATATATACAGATTTATGATTGTTAAAATCCGTGATTGTCTGAAAAGTGGCCGACAATGTTCCAGATAATTTGATTTACATAAAATTCTAATGGCCTTATTTTGTAAAATCAAGACGCTTCCAATTTTGGTTCCATTTCCCCAGAAAATTAGGGCATATCGAATTATCGACTGAAAGAAAGAAAAGTAGGCACATCTTAAATAATTTTGAGAAATGTAAGTAGATAATTTCTTTAGCAAATATAAAACTCTTGATAGCTTTGTGCATATGTACTCGATGTGCTTATCCCATGTTAAACTGGAGTCTATAAAAAGTCCCAGCAATTTTGTGTAGTTGAGTTTGTTGTCCTTATTTATTAGATAGTTTAGGCTGAAAGTTAAGTTGATGGTTTTTTCTTGATTAAGCAAGAAGCCATTAGATTCAAACCATAAAGCCATCTGTGATAGAGTGTAGTTGTTGAGAGCATGTAATTGATTTAGAGCAGAGGAAGAACATAGGAAAGTAGTGTCATCTGCATACATACATCTCGTTTCCGGTTTATTGTGAACCAGCCTCTACAGATGACCCGGTCACCATTCTCCAACAAACTAAATACACAATTGTTTTAATGTTAACATGTCGCTTTTCCGCAAGACATGGATATCCTGAAGTGTTTAATATTTGAATTATTTGTTGAAATTTAAATATAAAAGTGGATTTAATTTTAATTTCTTTAATAATATTAACAGAAAACTTAGGCTATAGGCCTACTAATGATCAGCAGCCTTGGTTTATGTGTGCAAAAAAAGCAGACTGACTTGTACGCTCGAGACATGGCTGGTGTATTGAATGAGGAAAAGCGAGCTATAGAAATCGTTTGAGTTGCCGTTTTAGATAACAAAAGCTATATTTTATTATGATGAATAGCTTTTGTTCTGTAAGCACTTACAATCGCTCACGTCATTTTGAGGTTCTCTATAGTTCTCTAGGCCTATGCAGTAGTGGGTAGGTAATAATAGACTACTTTTAATTACATAACTTACATTTCTAAATAATCTCCACGGTGACTAACACTTTGGGCTTAGCCTGTAAGTCAAGACGTCTTAGTTCAAGTCCCGCCAATTCACCGTGAATTATAACTTGTGTTGGGCAAGCCTGTGGACTAGGCAACACAGAGGTTTTCTTCGGATACTTCGATTGCCTGTAGCCCTCTACTAGGGACAGGGCTCTTTAACGTGCCTTTAGGGAGACAATGGGCGAAATTTCTATTTTAGTTTTTTTTTTAAAGCTAGAGACCTGATTTTTTTGTACACACACTTCAATTTATATCAGTAATGACGTATTTAAGTTCAATGTTTTTAAGATCAATAGTTCAAGAGTCGAAATTTTTCAAAAGAAAATACAGTAATAGGCTAATAATAATAATAACTTATTACTACTACTACTACTACTACTAATAATAATAATAATATTAATAATCATCATCGGCCTGGTTGGCTCAATTGGTATAGCGCTGGCCTTCTATGCCGAGGTTGCGGGTTCGATTCCGGGCGAGGTCGATGGTATTTAAGTGTGCTTAAATGCGACAGACTCATGTCTGTAGATTTACTGGCATGTAAAAGAACTCCTGCGGGATAAAAATTCCGGCATACCGGCGACGCTGATATAACCTCGGCAGTTGCGAGCGTCGTTAAATAAAACACAACATTTAACATTCATCATCGTGTAGCTCCACGGAGTTAGGCCACAGACTGGCCCATTCCGGTCTCATATCAGAGGTCGAGAAGTCTTTTCAGTAATTTTCCTGGATTTCGTGTACCAACCGGGGTATACATAATTTGTTAGTAATCTAGGATATCTGTTGCGAGGAATTCTATTAACATGTTGTATTCACTTTCACTCATAATTCAACATTTATTCAAAGGCTGATGTCATTCTCAATTCTTCCAAAATTTGTGTATTTGATTTGTAGTCGTTTCATTTGTAAGCTACTGTTATTCTTAAATATTTCATTTCCGCCGCAGTTATTCTTGCCTTGATTGTCCAGTTTTCCTAACCGTATAGTAGAGTTGGAAGAGGCAATAGGCCTACTGTTACTTACTTACTTACAAATGGCTTTTAAGGAACCCGAAGGTTCATTGCCGCCCTCACATAAGCCCGCCATCGGTCCCTATCCTGTGCAAGATTAATCCAGTCCCTTTCATCATATCCCACTCCCTCAAATCCATTTCAATATTATCTTTCCATCTACGTCTCGGCCTCCCTTAAGGTCTTTTCCCCTCCGGACTCCCGACTAACAATCTATATGCATTCCTGGATTCGCCCATACGTGCTACATGCCCTGCCCATCTCAAACGTCTGGATTTAATGTTCCTAATTATGTCAGGTGAAGAATACAATGCGTGCAGTTCTGCGTTGTGTAACTTTCTCCATTCTCCTGTAACTTCATCCCGCTTAGCCCCAAATATTTTCCTAAGCGCCTTATTCTCAAACATCCTTAGCCTATGTTCCTCTCTCAGAGTGAGAGTCCAAGTTTCACAACCATACAGAACAACCGGTAATATAACTGTTTTATAAATTCTAACTTTCAGATTTTTTGACAGCAGACTAGATGATAAAAGCTTCTCAACCGAATAATAACACGCATTTCCCATATTTATTCTGTGTTTAATTTCCTCCCGAGTGTCATTTATATTTGTTACTGTTGCTCCAAGATATTTGAATTTTTCCACCCCTTCGAAGGATAAATCTCCAATTTTTATATTTCCATTTCGTACAATATTCTGGTCACGAGACATAATCATATACAGGCCTACTGTACGTTTAATAATAATAATAATAATAATAATAATAATAACAACAATAACAATAATAATAATGATAATATGTAAACAACAATAATTGTATATCAATATATATTATTTTATTGTACTTTGTTGACTTTTTTAATATAATTTTGTTCGGAAATTAATAATTTAAAAGGCACGGCATAATTTTATAATTTATTTTACATACTCGTATTTTAGGAGATTTACGTTAATACGGAATGGTTCCACAAAATCATTTCATTTTGTCTATTAATGCAGCTATACTAGCCTATAGCCATTAAACTTCAAAATGAAATAGAACCGATCGCCAGAATATTCTACAGTACCGTCAACGCGGGCTACTTTGACCCTTAAGGTGTTACTTGAACCCAGAAGAAAAAAATGTTTTCGTCGATGTAAAATAATAGTTTAGTGTCGAAAGTTGTGGTTTTTTTTTTCTCTGCAAACTTCAATCTATACAAATATTTTCACTTAAGTTACTCCAATGGTACGTAAACATTTTTTTCTTCTGGGTTCAAGTAGCACCTTAAGGGTCAAAGTAGCTCGCGTTGACGGTAATTTTAATAAACACAGCGACCGCAGAGGAGGATTTCTCGCAATAGAACAGTTTTCCAGGCATTCGCACTCTTAGCAATATATCACTATGACGTTATCACTAACTGTTCTTCACTGAATGGCATTTGCGGTTGAAAAGGGACGTTAAATGAAGAATTGTCAATATATAAAATATGTACCAATTCAGAAGGAACAGACGATGCAATCGTTCAAGTAAACAAATAAGTCTGAAAGTTGTCATCAATCATGAAATAAAATCGTAGTATCGATTCAACTGTACTCTAAGTACTTGTTTACAAAACTTTCTATTTTCAAAGCACAGCCTACACTTGTCGTCATCAAATCTAATATAGGCCACTATTCGTATTTGATCTGCACTATCTTTTATGTAAAAATCATACAGCATTTCCTCCACAAATATAAATCTGTTTTCATTTAATTTAGGATGCTCCTTGTTAATATTATTATAATATTGTTACTTTATTATTATTATTATTATTATTATTATTATTATTATTATTATTAATTGTCATTATTGAGTGTAAGTTATTTAGTTACCACTGCCACAGTGCCATTTGCAGTGTGAATAAATACATACATACTATACGCCTCTAATTTTACTAATGACATGTGTCCAATAGTAAGCGTACCTTAACAGTTAACCTAAAATAGTAATATACGTTACAAGAGCGGTATGTTGATGTTTTCATGTTCGAGGTAAAGATTGAAAAAGCGAAATGTAGTTGAGCTTTTTTTAATTTCAGAGAACATGAAAACAAACATACCGCTCGTGTATCGTACATTATTTTGTTCGAAGATCGTTTATTACATACCTGAAAGACGAATTTCTAATTAGTTGCAATGAAATCTCCATGTCGGTTTCTGTTTAATGACGGCAACTTCGGAAAACCAAAATATCTTTCTTCAACATTGTTGTTATAAAATGTTTTCTGTGTTTACTATACTCCAGCAGGCCGTGATATACGTCTGTCTTTTTTTTCCCCCCAGTCTATAAATGCGAACTTAAAACAAACGGTAAGGTTATGTAATGATTTATTTTTCATTTTAATATTTTAACAATATTATTTATATAACATATTGCAGTAATAACATCGGCATCTGAAATCTTGTTGATTTTTTCACGGCTTCCTTAATGATACTTGTATCAGGAATGCAATAAGTTTCGTGGAGTAGTAGACTTTACTTAATTTTTGCAAATATTTAAAAACAATAATTAACATTGCAATTTAGGTGAAATTGCAGCGGTAAGTTTCCAATGTATAATTATGACTATGTTAAACGTCTCTAAAAATAATATGTTAAAAGCCTAAAGCAGTAAAATGAATGTCGCGCTTAAGCGGTAAGAAGAGGGAAATTGTTATGTGTGTTACGTTGGGAATACTGAATGTGGTATTTCACACTTACCGCGTATTGGTTCTGTGCGGAAAACAAGCAAATACGCATGATCTCGCACAAACATATAAGGACACTTTATAAGTAAGGTGTAGTTGTATTTTGTAAATAAAATGTGACAGGGTATTCATGACATCCCTTGGATTCCACGAATCGTTTTTATTTCTACTACGTAATTTTTATGGTAATTAAGGATGGATTTAAGGATTAAATAAATGTTCCCACAGGCAGGATGAGTACACTCTATCCAATAATTACATGATGAAAAGCGTGCCAGACCTCGTAATGAAGCAAAGGAAGAATGCAAAATGGGAGGGAAAATAATTAAAATGTATACAATCGCGCGTCATTGCTAGAGAATGTAAAACTGTGAACAAGAATGTAAGTGAACTCCAAGTTTGTTAGCCATATATCTCACTTCGTTTCTCACAGTTCCTTTGAAGAAACTTACAATATTTAAAAAGAGAAAAATCGAAAATGTAAATAACCTACAAGTTACCACAGGAGGGACAGGACGTGTGGTAAAGCTCAATGAATGAATGAAAGAGAGGGAAATGGGAGGAGAAACTTTAAAGGTACGTGAAAACACTTCCTTGCAAGGGAGTTGGGGCTGTGAAAAACTGAATATGTGAGCTCCAAGCCTGTTGAACACTTGTCTCACTCCGGGTTTCGCTGCTTCAGAGCTCTGGAAAATTTCGATGAGGAAAAGCCGAAAATGGACGTAACATTTTAGGTACAACATACGGGGGAGAAGTACAGCGAGCTCTTTTTGGGGGAGTTAGATGTGATTAATTTTTGAACCGTTACCAGGGTCTGCGGAAGTGAATACCATTGCGAAGTGGATATAGGTTCTTGGTCCATTTATTTTAGGACTCATCCCGACATTTGTCTTAGCTCCTTAGGAAATCCACGGTAAAACCTTAGGCAAGATGAGTTGTCTCAATTTCAGAGACTAGGTAAAATGACTCTATGATTCGATGGATGTAGACTAGCCAATTGGCTCTATTACAACTCCATCGATTAGAAAATGGGGATTATTGGGGACGATATTTTAGCTAAAGTTATTTAATCATCGAAACGGTAATAGTCAATTGGCTCAAGGTAGGCCTATACATTAAATAGAAAATGGACCTATACGGATAGCGTGAAAAACCACGAGTCACGAATTCATCTTACACTTCTGTTTCAATTACCACGAGCAACATGAGAGTAAATTTTTCATGTCAAAACGATACAATTTTTCTCTCTTATAACTCGATTAAGTACAGACGTTTCACATCAAAATAGTCTGCAAATATCTTACAACCAGCATAGTTTGGAGCTTGTTTTTTCAAGAAAAGACAGAAATAATAGCCTATTTTACTAAAAACAAAAAAGTATTGAACCACTTGAAACAATATCTCGCTACAGCAATCTATTGTTAGCAGGTATGCCCTACGGTTTCTTTTCTCTAGAAGTTACCCAGTTTACAAGTTAATTAAAGAACTTGAAATGAGTACTAAAAGATAAGATAACGAGAGTTATGCTTTCCAAAGACGCCATGTTGTTATATTTCATTTGCTGTCATAGTTACTTTATAAATGAAAAGCACTGAAGTATGTATTAGGCCTATGTCACATTACAGTCGGTTAGGGAGGCATTTCCCAAACCGTGAACTTTTATCATCTTTTTTTCTCTCAATTCTCTCTTTTCTGTATTTCTTCGGATTCTTTTCCATTTCCTTTCGTCTTTTACTTTCTTCTCCTTCACCTAGTACTTCTCCAATGCTTAATATTTCTCCACTTTTTTCAACTTTTCCCTTAGAACTTTTCCAAAATCTTCCCCTAGGCCTTTTCTAACTACTTTCCCAAGTTCTTTCAAACTTCTTCCTCTAGCTTTTAGTAATTTCCATTAGTACTTGCCAATTCTTCTGCAAGCCTTTTCTAGCTCCTTTTCCTAGCCCTTTTCCAACTTCTTCTTCCAAAACTTTCCAACTTCTTCCCCTCGCCCTTTTCCAACTTCTTTTCCTAGCCCTTCCCCAACTTCTTCTCCTAGGTCTTTTCCAAATTCTTCCTCTAGCCCTTTTCTAACTACTTTCCCAAGCCTTTTCAAACTTCTTACTCTAGTCCTTTCCAACTTCTACTAGCACTTGCCAGTTCTCCTAGCCTTTTCCAGATTCTTCTCCTAGTCCTTTTCTAACTTTTTCTTCCAACACTTTTTCAACTTCTTCTCCCAGCCCTTTTCCAACTTCTTCCCTCAGCCCTTTCCCAACTTCTGCCCCTAACCATTCCCCAACTTCTTCTCCTAGCTGTTTTCCAAATTCTTCCTCTAGCCCTTTTCTAACTACTTTCCCAAGCCTTTTCAAACTTCTTCCTCTAGTGCTTTCCAAATTCTACTAGCACTTGTCAGTTCTCCTAGCCTTTTCCAACTTCTTCTCCTAGCCCTTTTCGAACTTCTTCTTCCAACACTTTTCAATTTCTCTTCCCAGCCCTTTTCCAGCTTCTTCTCTCAGCCCTTTCCCAACTTCTTTCCCTACTCATTCCCCAACTTCTTCTTCTAGCTCTTTTCCAAATTCTTCATCTAGCCCTTTTCTAACTACTTTTCCAAGCCTTTTCAAACTTCTTCCTCTAGTCCTTTCCAACTACTACTAGCACTTGCCAGTTCTCCTAGCCTTTTCCAGATTCTTCTCCTAGCCCTTTTCCAACTTCTTCTTCCAACACTTTTTCAACTTCTTCTCCCAGCCCTTTCCCAACTTCTTCCCTCAGCCCATTCCCAACTTCTTCCCCTAAACATTCCCCAACTTTTTCTCCTAGCTGTTTTCCAAATTCTTCCTCTAGCCCTTTTCTAACTAATTTCCCAAGCCTTTTCAAACTTCTTCCTCTAGTCCTTTCCAACTTCTACTAATACTTGCCGTTCTCCTAGCCTTTTCCAGCTTCTTCACCCAGCCCTTTTTCAACTTTTTCTTCCAACACTTTTTCAACTTCTTCTTCCAGCCCTTTTCCAACTTCTTCCCCTATCCATTCCCCAACGTCTCCTAGCTATTTTTCAAATTCTTCCTCTATCCCTTTTCTAACTACTTTCCCAAGCCTTTTCAAACGTCTTCCTCTAGTCCTTTCCAACTTCTACTAGCACTTGCCAGTTCTCCTAGCCTTTTCCACCTTCTTCTCCTAGCCTTTCCCAACTTTTCTTAGGTCTTCCCTAACTTCTTGTCTTAGCTCTTTCCTAATTTCTTCACCAGATTCGTTTCTAACTTCTTCTCCTAGCCCCTCTTCAACTTCTTCTCCTAGTCTTCCAACTTCTTCTCACAGCCCTACTCCAACATATTCTTTTAGCCCTTCCCCAAATTTTTTCTTATAGTCCTCGCATTTCTTCTAATAGTTCTATTTCACTTTGTTGTCCTTCCATTTCTTCTCTTTCTTTTGGTTTCTTCCTCTAATGTCAGCACAATCTTTCTCGTCCTCTATAGGCCACTTCTTTTTTTTCCTTCCCCTTCTTCCAGTTCTTTACATTTAGTGTTGTTCACCATCAATTACATCATGTTCTTTCTCCTCTACTTATGTTCTGGTTCGATTCCTCAGATGACTCGCGGTCTTCCCTTGTCTTACGTCTATGATCAACATCTATTATGAATACTGTTCCATTCATTCTCAGATTTGTAGCTGAACTAGCTTCTACTAGTACTTCCTGCAAGTCGTGTAAGGTCCCTACTATTTAGTATTACTACAATACAAGCGTTCAGCACTGTCGCCGTTGTTTCTCAAACCTCTGACATATTTTATCTCGTAATATATAGGAGTCGTAATTTCGTAAACAAATCACTTGTGTCACTATTCAAATCCTGAAGTGTCGCAAAATAGAGGGCTCTTATTACTGGCATGTGACATCCTTTATCTCACGATATATTGGTGTCATATTTTGTTTTGTTAAGAAATCGCTTCTATTGTTATAATATCCGCACAACTACAGTGCCGCACTCCACAACCATTCCTCAAAAATAAAAAGCGTCTGACCACTACTGATATTGCAAATACATTTTCGGGTATTCCATCTTGTCCAGGAACCTGAGTTTCCAAAGTTTCGGAACTATATACAACTACAGCAGATAGGTATGAACAGAGACAAGGGTATTTTTTTTTTGTAGGTTATTTTACGACGCTGTTGAGCTCAGGTTATTTAGTGTCTGAATGAGATGAAGGTGGTAATGCCGGTGAAATGAGTCCGGGGTCCAACACCGAAAGTTACCCAGCATTTGCTCATATTGGGTTGAGGGAAAACCTGACAAGGGTCTTCATATGTATTTTCCAAGGAAGGCGATGGTTGAAGTTCCAGTTACCAGCGTGGTGTAAGGTCTCCCCGGAAAAAAAATGTACAGTAATTTGACCTTGTGAAAGAAATTTTAGAACATCTGAACACTTTTATCCGCCAATTACACTGGTATGCATTTATTTCCCCCCAGCCAGCTTTAGGAACAAAACGGACAGTTTTTAGATAATCGAAGTGCCCTGAATCCGAATCTGTATTTAGATTTTTTGTATCACGTCAGGTTTTCCTGAAATTTTTAAAAATAGAAACGACAAGACACCAAAATTGGCGAAGTTTATAATTTTTTAAAAATATTTTAACGTTATAATCTAACTTAGGCTACATGACTGTATCTAGTTAACTGAAGTGGTCTGAATCCGAATCAGTAATCAGATTTTCTGTACCACGTCAGGTTTCCTGAAATTTTTTTGAAAAGAAAAGAAAAAGTCCAAATTGGCGCACTTAATTTATATATTTAAGTATTTTAATGCGATGACTTAACTTAGGCCTACATGACTGTTTTAGTTAATTGAAGTGTCCTGAATCCGATTCTATATTCAGATTTACTGTATCATTTCCGGTCTTCCGTATTTTTTAACAAAAAAAAAAGAGAAACTTTAAAATTTCAAATAAACTAATAATTAATTAATAAAATCTGCAGCCAAAGGAGTTTAAATACCGACTGAAAATGGCAGAATAAATTACTTGTAACTATTGACGAAACAAGAAGATATAACTACTGTATAAATGCATTATGTAGGTAAGCAATACACCTCTACACGCGGTCCCCGAATTTATTACCTGCTCTTGGGATTCTGTGCTTTGGCGCACGCTTCACAACTCTGTGACTTTAAGGACCTCTTAAGAAATTTTCTTTTCACGAAAGAAACACAAATTGAAGAGGCTTATATCTACCAGCTCTAAGGAAAAGCAATACAAATAAAAGCAGAAAATGAAGTATATTTTTTCATGTTTCCTAGCAATCTCTTGTACAAAAAAAGAGAGGAAACTGAGAGATACTTCGTTCATAAATGTTCATTGTATATTGTTCTATAATATTTTAATAATCCAATTACGTATAAATTATTACCTTTAACATAATAATAATTTAATTATATAATGATATGTAGTAAGTAATTTCAATAAACATAGCCTACATTTTCAAGAATTTCGAAAACACACTTCTAAAAAAAAAAAAAAAAAAAAAAAAAAAAATAGACGTGATGAAACAACTAAATGTGGGTTTTTGTAACTATCCATAGTGATGGATTGAAAATTATAAATAGTTTCTATGATGTAAAATGGTTACATACCAGCGTTATTTAAGAATTTCAATAGCAAGTTTTCATAATAATGTGGTTCAAAAATAATTAACAAAAATTAAATTGAGATAGTTAAACATAAAGAATTAAATATATTTTTGCGAATGCAACTGAAAATAATGGATTTGTAATAAAATTAAAATAATGAAAGTTGGTACATTTTGAAAATTAAATTTATCTTTCACACCTGAGCATTTTAAGTTCACATACTTAACTTACAACAACTATATTTTATTCTTATTATTTCTTATACAAAGTAACTTCTAAGAGAATGGCGATCGAATGTTGTTAATAGTAATTTACAGTTTGTGAGCATGTTGCTAGTGTAGCTGAGAATGGAACCACTTTCTATACACATCACATCAGCCATTTGCCAACACAGTTGTCAGAATTACTGTGGCAAATATAAAACACTCGCACTTAACGTTCCCCTTATTTCACACGCCAAAAACGGTGACGCGGACTGTAGGTCAGTCGGTATAGCGTTGGTGCGCAAAGCCAAAGGTCCCAGAATCGATACCCGTCTTCGGAACAATTTTTCTCTTGAATTTATTCCAGTCTGCCTCACAGGGAGCTTTACCTCAAAGCCAGATTTGCATTTATTTGTCGACATTTAATTTACCTGTGTGAGAAGTTTCATTCCAATCTGACAACTTTTGCAAGGAGCTTTCCTAAGTTAAGAAACTGCCTAAAAGTCGAGAAAACAGCATTAAAAAACATTTCCCTCAACTCATTCACGCATCGTATGTTTGGCCACATTTGATTAAAAGGCTCTCAAATAGGAAATGAAAACATATTATGAAACTAGAAGGTTCAAATATGAAAGAATATGAAAACAAAAAAGGAAATTTTCTTAATTTTTCCTCATTATTTTACCGTAGTTTTCCATTTTTTATGAGAGGACTCTATATCACTTTTTATAATCTGGCAACAATTAATTCGTCGCTAGTCTGTTCTCTACAATAAAAAAAATCAAGTTCTCACAGTAGTGTAGAGATACAAACGCAAAGTGAACAAATTTTAAATTCGGTGCTAGAATTCTGCGAAGTGCATGAAAATCTTAAATGTTCTGAAAATCCAGATGGAGTGAATCACTTTACACAATTTTTACGTTCGCAATTAGCCGGCAGATCTATTTAATTAAATAATTTATAGTCGCAAACTTAGGAAGGTTCATCGCACATTGCCCGTGTCCCTCGTCGGCTACCAGAATTATATATGGCCCGGACTTCTATAACTGTCAATCACTCTTTCGCACACAGTCTAGACTGCTTTACATCGCATGCCCCCCAGGTTTGGAACTATTTCTCTTATCTCTTCTCACCATCATGCAAAAAGACTATTGAAGTATACAAATCTGCATAAAATTGAAGGATATTTGGAAAAACAACCATAGTCCAAAAACATAAATTTTCAAGAGAAACAAAAAACTGTCTGACATGGCCGTAGGACATATTGGAAAACATACGGGACAATTATCAGTTTTCACTGAGTAAGTTTAGTATGCGCACCCGTCAAATATGCCAATATTTCAAACTAACTGACTAAGAGTAAGTAAACAAATAGTAAACAAAATTGTTAAGGAGCATATGGGCCTATGCATTAAGTTTAAGCTTCTTTATGTAAGTTGCCTTAAAATTGTTGTTACTAAGTTATTACAGAAATAGCTACAAAATACACTAGTTACTCACTGATAATATTCTTATAAATCAATTCGCCTTGGCCTTGTAATATTTCTCTGAAGAATTAATTTCACTTAACAATTGTTTATTTTGAAGAATCATGTATGAAAAGAAACACAATCCTCACTGAAGAATGATTTTACTAGCATTGATTTTACTGTTTTTACAGACAATTTATTTTTCTCATCAGTCCATAGAGTGTTCATGCGAGAAAATAATCTTTCGACACACGCATTTGTTCCAGGGATACACTTAATGAACTCCACTACCCTCTTCAAATTTCAGAGTTCTCCTTCAGTACTTTTAAAAAGATCCACCCAGACTTCATCTAAACGTTTGGTGTTGCCATCGCTCGCCTTGAGAAATTAATAACTCACAATAATTGAAGGATTCAGAACCATAGTGGGCCAAGCGCCATTTACTATAACCATAGAAAACAAGGACTAAAATGAAGTTATCACCATAATTCAATGAAAACATATAGCAAGTAATATAAAGTATACCTACATATTCAAACTAAATTATATGTCAATCTTCATTAAACTAAGGTATTTACTTAACTTTAACCCTTGCTTTCTCCGTTTTTAATAAATGGCGTTTGGCCCACAATGGAAACATATAGCAAGTAATATAAAGTATACACATTCAAACTAAATATGTCAATCTTCATTAAACTATGGTATTCACTTAACTTTAACCCTTGCTTTCTCCGTTTTTAATAAATGGCGCTTGGCCCACTATAGGTCTGAACCCTTCAATTGTTTCATAACAGTCCATCTACAATACGATCATGAAGTGCGATGTTTGTAATTTGTAATGTAAAATAGACACTATAACGTTTCCATTTTTCTCAGTTTAGAACTCTAAAAAACGGGGCGGAAAGCTGTTCCGAAGAATTTTCTCAGAACAATGAAACGCAATAGCGAAAAATGGGACGATCCCGTATTTTACGGGACATCTGGGAACCCTAGGCATGGATATTGTTGACACTTCAAGTGTGAAATTCATCAGACCATTTCTTAAGGTGTTGTAGAAACTTTGGAAAACAAGTACATTTATAAATTGCCTCATAGAAATACATGTGTAAATGTAGGTTACTGCGAACAATGAAAAAAAAACTCTGTTGTGGCTGAAGTGTGCCTCTCTTTAGGGGAGAATCGGGTAGTATCGGACATCGGGTAGTATCGGACAGTGCGTTTCTTTCATGTACCACCATATGGTAGTACCTGAATGACATGGTTACGTTTCTCTATGCGACATCACAGAAACGTAACCATGTCAATCAGGTACTATCATCGTGTGATAGATGAAAGAAACTCACTGTCCGATATTACCCGCTGTCCGATACTACCCGACTCTCCCCTAACTCTTCTCTTTCTTCATTATATCCCGTTTCTACTCCTTTCATTGAGCGTATTCCGAATCTCAGCGCTGAGCAATCTGATGGCATCACGGTGTTTCGAATTTCACCGATAGAGTCACTGATGCTCCACCGGTGTCGCACCGGTGCCATCAGCTTGCAGAGGTGGTCGCAGTCTCCATCAGCCGCCGTCAGTGAATCTGATTGGTTCTTGTATAGGGCGGGAATTAGCAGACGAATGACATCGTACACTGTTGTGTCATGGCGGTGTGTTCTGCTTTAGTTCTGCTGTATTGTTTGTAATGAGCATAACGTAAAAACAATATGGTAATGGCTTATGAGCGAACATGTCAACGGACCAGTTATTACTACTGGTTCAAGAAATAAATTGTTTATGCTCTCTTTTCTTTGAATGAGATGGCAATACGGAAATTTCTAAAAATTTTGCTAGCGTAGCACAGACAACAACTTATACAGTCGCCATGACAGCCATCGATCTTTCCAGCAGTTTTGTTCCTATTTCGCTGCAGCGTGACGTCATTGTTGTCCACCGGTCCGGTGAGATTCGGAATACGCTGACAACGACGCTGAGGTACAAACGGCAGTGACTTCATGGCTCCAGACGTTGGCGACAGACTTCTACGACACGGGCATACAAACGTTGGTGCACCGGTACGATAAATGCCTCAATAACGGTGGTGACTACGTTGAGAAGTAGCCAGTAAGTCTCCGTAAATAGTGTAAAAATATTTCTTACATATTGATGTTTATGTTTTCTTTATCGGCCATTGGAACTTCCTTCCTTGATGAACCTCTTATTTAATTTGTTTTGTAGAAAAGCGTTATGGTTATGATTACTATAATAACAATTTTATTGAATAATTTTGAATAATTTCGAGGGAAAAATTGTTCCGGGGCCGGGTACCGAACCCGGGACCTTTGGTTTAACGTACCAACGCTCTACCAACTGAGCTACCCGGGAACTCTACCCGACACCGATCCAATTTTTCCCTCTATCTCCACAGACCTCAAAGTGGGCTGACAACCGTCAAGCAACCAACTTCGAGTGCACACTAACTCCGTGTGACATAAATTGTGGTTTTTTGTTAACGAACAGTGACGTGTATTATGCAAATCAAGATTTCAGGTATAACTCCCTGTAAAGTTGATTTGAATAATTTCGAGGGAAAAATTGTTCCGGGGCCGGGTATCGAACCCGGGACCTTTGGTTTAACGTACCAACGCTCTACCAACTGAGCTACCCGGGAACTCTACCCGACACCGATCCAATTTTTCCCTCTATATCCACAGACCTCAAAGTGGGCTGACGACCGTCAAGCAACCAACTTCGAGTGCACACTAACTCCGTGTGACTTAAATTGTGGTTTTCTGTTAACGAACAGTGACGTGTATTATGCAAATCAAGATTTCAGGTATAACTCCCTGTAAAGTTGATTTGAATAATTTTATTGTTGATACATTTTGTTAGTCCTTGTGTTATGAAATCAGTTTTATTGAGGAAATCAACATAAAACAAGATATTCTTAACAGAAATGAGATAATTGAGATTCTAATGATGATAGGATTTGGTGACAGAAAACGTATACAACAAGAAGTATGCACGCATTTTAACGTAATTTATCAAAATAAGCCACTTATTTCTCAGTCAAATTTTTACTACTGTAAATGTTCAAAAAGTTGTGTTATTTGGAAGATGAAGACAATACACACACACACACACACAGATATATATACTAGTGGCTTGTGCAGCAAATGCTGCTGCAAACTAAGTTCGTTAGACGTTCTAATAAAATTTTTTCAGATTTATTTTCAATGAAGAATACTTGACATTTTGATAGTTATTTGCTTCCATAATAATGAAACATACTCCCTCTGAATGGATTTTTTTTAAGCCAAATACTTTTTCTTGAACCTATCCACCTTCAGTTTTTGAGTTTCAACGCGGGAACGCTAGTATCAATGTCAGGACGATAGCAATAGCTGTTTCAGTTCATTGTGGATTGTAGGCGAAAGTTTAAAAAAATGTCAGTTTTGCTAAGTTTTCGAACAATAGCATTTTGCTGCATGTAGAGCTTGAAATATAGAGCGTAAAATCATTTTATCCTACTAAGAGATCATGCTGAAATGATCTGGAGACTACAAAATTTTCTAGGCCTCTTATTTTATTAGTCAGTAATACCTTTTGGTCTTTCCTTAGAAACTGTATTTTTTGCGCTCTCTAGAGCCAATACTCAAGACAATGACACATATCAATATCTACACTACACAGCCATTAAATAAATTATATGAAAAAGACCCAACCCCACTTGATTAAGAACTATAAAAATATTTGATTTTTAATAACAATATTATTATCTTACGTAAGTTTTGTAGTTATATAATATATAGCCGCCACTCAGTAAATTATAGAAATGAAGATCTAAATTAAGATATTCTCTACATTTACTTACATAACCTCAAAACGTTTCACTTTCTTGTCATCAATATAGCATTAATATTATGTATAATTAATGCAAAATAGACGCATCATGACATTAACCATAATAATATGTAATTTCTAAAATGGTAATAATGTCATCAAACCACCTCAAGTTTCGTAGATTTGAACATCCAATACACAGCTGTACTCACAAAATTATAGACTGCAGAATGAGACCAGTAAATTATTTTTAATAACAAATTGAATTTGAGCACTAAATATGTCGGCAATCCTGCCTTCGTGTAATAGCCTATTGTTTATTGTAGTGTGTGTTTTGTTTTGTTCTGAAATTCAATCAAGTCGGCCGTGTTCAATAACATTAGTTCTCAAAACTGACAACAGATGGATTTTGGAAAATAGGAAAATCATGTAGGAAAATTGACATTTCACTGAAAACTACTATTTTTCCGAAAAACTTTGAATGCAAGGCATGAAAATGAGGGGTCACTCATTAAAATCCATTCAGCCGTTTTCCCGTAATTTCAATTACCAGTTAAAATTATATATATGGCGTTAATACTTACTGAAGTAAACACTTAAGAAATGACGCATTCCAAACTTGGACAAACCATACCTTGCGTGGTAAAGGGGTTATTGTTTATAGTGATCTCCCCAAGGCTAACTCATGGGTAAGCAATCGAAAGGGCCTATCTTCCTCAGAATGGACCAATGCTTTAAAAATGTCAAGCAATATTTCGGCGGTTCGCGCAATACCGGGCAGAACTCTAAGCACAACCCGCTGCCGTCATCCAGACTGTAGCGAGCTTGAAACACTTGGACACGTGCTTGGACAATGCCCCAAAGGCGAGCTGCTGATCAATGCTAGACATCATCGTGTACGACATACTTTGGCGATATCGTTAAAAACTTTAAATTGGGAAATTCATGAGGAAGTACATTGTGTATCATCAGATGGTTCTTTTAGAGGGGCAGACATTATTGCTATCAACGGACGCTTAAAACGGGCTCTTGTTCTTGACCCTACTATCCGTTTCGAAAGAAACCTAAATCAGGCCACCGAGGTTGATATTGAGAAGAAGTCCATATATAAACCTTGTCTGCCGTATCTTTCTCAAAAGTACAACGTCCCTCTTAAACAATGGTCCGTCATTGGTTTGCTGTTTGGCAGTAGAGGTTCAATCTCAAAATTCACGTGGAATTATCTTAAGGAACTTCACATTCCTTTTGATTCTGTAATGTCTATTCTTATAAATATTATCAAGGATTCTCTTCAAATATTACATCATCATCTCTATTTCAATTAATCAACTTATATTTGCCTTCAACAATTAACTTTCTTTTTTCTTTAATGTATCACATCACATTATTATACATGTTTATTGTATTCAGGACCCTTGTGGTCACTCAAAATTCTTTGAGCTGATGTCTATAATTTAGAAATTTATTTACAGAACTAACACAGTCATAATTCGTAATATTTAACAATGTTAATATGGAATAAAGATATTTTTAATTTCCTGACAAACTGTAAAAACTGACTTACAACGTTATTCTAGGCAGCCATTCAATTATTGTGAGTACTAATGAAACTACCTGCATACCCTACAAACTAATGACGTTCTGTCCAGAGCCTTGCTAATGTCTGATTTGCGTTCAAACAATAACACTTTAGAGATAAGCACAAGCTGGTATATTACGAAAAATGTTTCAACTCATTGTCTGTCTCTGATAGTGCAGGAGTTGCAGCACACAAGGTATTATTAATAACACAGAAATATGAATAGCCGTGTCATAAACTTCAAAGTAAGCTGGCCATTAAACGACTTCGAGTAGGATATTAAGCAAGATTATGACACGCCGAAGTGACGAAACGAATTTCTGGGAACCGAATTAGAGAGGCAAATGGAAGCAAGCAGCTGCGGATCGATGGCAGTCGAAAACAAGCAAATCACAAAGAGATATTTACCCATCACGCTAAGATCTTCCAATAAAGCCTACCAAAGAAGCAATTTCATTAACGTTCAAAAGGATTATTCCAATCTTAAGGATGTAAATTATTAATTTTGTTGTATGTAGAAAGCTCATAGCTGTGGCAACTCAACCAAATAAAAATATTTTGAAAAAAATTATTTGGGGGGCCTAAATTTGAAAAAAAAATACCCAATGCAGGATTGTACTAAAACCGATATATCTAAACCGTTTTTAAAGATAGATTCAAACAGTTTTTTTGAAATATATTTGCAAAAGCATGTTCTACAAACTTTCTGTAACAGAATTTTGATATTAGTCCCTACGTTTGTGAAATAAACAATTAAAATTTAATAACAATTTTCTGATTTCCTTTCTTGCAAACAAACGGACGTATTTTTAAAATGAAATCAATTAACAAAATTCTGTTACAGAGAAAAGTTTCCTAATAGTCTAAAGAATGTGTGTTCTAAATTTCATGCAAGTATCTTTAATAGTTGAGAAATTACATCCATTTTTGTCTGACAATGTAGCAAAAAAAAATTAAGTTACTGGAAACCGATAAAAGCGGGCTAATGATTTAAAAATCCATAGCGCAGGAAGTTTAAAGATGACGTCTCAACATCCGATAAGGACATAAATACCCACAAAATGTTATGCAATGCGTTCCACATATATCAAAGGGTATTTTAAAGAAAAAATTTTTTTTTTTTTGAAAATTTAATTTGCCGGAAACAACAATAAAAGTGGGCGAGTGATTTAAAAATCCATAACGCAGGAAGTTTAAAAATGGCGACTCAACATCCGATAAGGGCACAAATATCCACAAAATGTTATGCTATGCATTCCAAACATATCACGGAGTATTTTAAAGAATTTTTTTTTTAATTTACTAATTTTTCACCAAAAAAGACAATCCTCTCCCCATAAGAATCAATGCATGAATACACGTCTCTATTTACAATTTATCAATGCATGCATTTGTGAATGCATACAGGCCTACATTCATATACAGGGTGTTTCCGAGATGGTGTTATAAACTTTTAGGGATGACATGTATCAATTTGAGATAAGGAATCATGGTCCGGAAATGACCGAGTCGAAAGTTACAAGCAAAAATAGTTGTGTGGAAATGGAATTGTAATTTGGCACCACGTGCCCTCCTTCCCTTAACTTTTGGAACAGTAGTGGAAAAATGGTATGGGCCGGATGTCTCCTACGAGGGTACTTGGCCCGATACAATCTGTGAGCTTGTCTACTGTTCCCATTGGCTCATCCGTATTCGAAAATCAGGTCTGCTTATTCCGCTCTCGTGTACTTCTCCATTTCGCTAGGACTGATCGATTATTATTCTTATTATGTTTTATTTAACGACGTTCGCAACTGCAGATGTTATATTAGCGTCGCAGGATGTGACGGAGGAGTTCTTTTACATGCCAGTAAATCTACTGGCATGAGCCTGTCGCATTTAAGCACACTTAAATGCCATAGACCTGGTCCGGGATCGAACCCGCAACCTTGGGCATAGAAGGCCAGCGCATACCAACTCGCCAACCAGGTCGACGGACTGATCGACTGGACACTGCAACTTGTACTTTTTTCCTTAACTCACATTTGCTGAAATACAAATTCAGTTTGAATTTAAAATATGTATTAACTTTGTGAGTCACCTTAAGGGGTTAGGTACAGCTTACAGCAGTAAAATTTTGGAAATATTCAACATTTTTTCCTCCATTACCATACCTTGTACAATAATGAAAATTAGTATGTGTAAAACACTGTCCTTCTGCTATATGACAAAAATATTTTTACAATTAAAAAAACTATTCACATTTTTTTTTTTTTTTTTTTTCAAAATTCAGTTCACTGTGCAATGATGAAGCGTTTCCCACAGAACTCAAAAACTATCCAACATTCTGTGATGAATTTTTTTGTGTGTATTTATGCATGTCATATCTACAATATGATGTAAGATCACTTCTCTTCCTTTGATAGATTGTCTGATAAAAAATAAATTCTTTTAAAAAATGGTCAAACATCAGTATTTTTCTCTTATACAAAATCAAAAACAAATATTATTTATTGAGGAATGTAGTAGAAAGTGCATGATATTGTAAACATGAGTTTCAGCAATAAAATAAAAGGGAGAGAACATGAAAAAGTTAACAAGTTTATGAGTTATGAGGGAAACGCTTCATCACTGCACAGTGAAATACCACCATTATGATTTTAAAAAAAATTGTTTTTAAATCGAAAAATTTTATATATATATACCAGAAGGACAGTGTTTTACACATACAAATTTTCATTGTTGTACAAGATACAGTAATGGAAGAAAGAAAAATGTTGAATATTACCAAAAATTTTACTACTGTAAGCTGTACCTAACCCCTTAAATATGATGGATTCGAAATGAAGTGGTCGGAACAGAGTAAATATAAGGTTCGTTCCAACAGCAGTCAGGAACCGTCCGTAACCATCGTGAGCATGCGCAGTACAGAAAAATCGTTCCAACACAATCCCGTCCACACCTGTGGAGTAACGGTCAGCGCGTCTGGCTGCGAAACCAGGTGGCCCGGGTTCGAATCCCGGTCGGGGCAAGTTATCTGGTTGAGGTTTTTCCCGGGGTTTTCCCTCAACCCAATACGAGCAAATGCTGGGTAACTTTCGGTGCTGGACCCTGGACTCATTTCACCGCCATTATCACCTTCATATCATTCAGACGCTAAATAACCTAGATGTTGATACAGCGTCGTAAAATAACCCAATAAAATAAATAATAAATAAATAAAACACAATCCTGAACCGGAAACATGTACTGCAGTCGGGCGTTCCAACAAGCTTTTGGCACGGGTTCGGAACGGTCAGAAATAGTCCGCGGATTGAGGCATGTACGGAAGAGTACGCGAGACGCGCATGCGCATAAGCTCACCAACGTCTCCTGGATACTGAAGAAAGACGTGATCGACTGTTCATATCAATGAGGTTAAGATGAAAAGTGACAGTGCAGACGAGTAATAAAACTAGAGATTTAATTTAAATTTTCGCCAAAAAGAAATGGAATGGAAATTATTTGGGTATTGAAATAGTTAATTACAATTTCAACGTGCAGCTTTGATTAAGAGTATAACAAATAACGTACATACATTAATAATTACAAAAAAAGAACTATTTTTAGATGAGAGTTCCCCAGTAGGCCTACACGACATTGAATTAGCGGAATTCTTGCCTTCCATATTTTTGTCATCTTTTTATAGAAAATGGTCGAAATTCTATTTTCTGCAATTAGAATTAGCTGCAAAACGATAATAATAAGCATCCCGTTCTTAGCAAAGATGATCACAGTTACAGCATCTCTGGATTTAGTACATAACGATCCGCGAAAGCGTTCCAACAGCGTCCAGTCCAGTTTCAATCCCATAGCAGATGCTCAACTAGCGCATGCGCATAAGATGGTACAGGAACCGTACATGAACTGATCCATGAACCGCTTGTTGGAACGAACCTATAGTGTCATCTATCTGACCATTCCAGGAATCCAGAAGTAGTAGTGTGTCTTTCTCAACATCCGGGAGAAATACATCTCTTAACCATCTTCTCACGTAGTTGTTTGTCAGTTTGCAGGAACAACCTACATCGACCACGATGGCTTACCATTGTATACGCGTTGTTTTACTTTCGGGTCTTGAAAGCACAGTATGTACAGTCGTGTTCCTAGACTTGCAGCTGCATACATATGTATTCGGACGATGTACGAATGAGTGAAAGATGCCATCGATGGCACTACTTTATTAATGTGAATTAAGAGAAAACAAATTATTGACTAGAGCATTAATGCGAGAGCTTAATACAGTGTCGCGGAGCTACGAGGATCCGAGTGCGCGCAAAAAGTGATGTAAGTAGCAACGATTTTCAAGTCGGTATATAATTCGTAAACTTAGTAAAAGCGAAACCAACGACTATCGCTACGTTTTTTAAAGAACGTAAATTAGCTTAAATATGCATTTTCATTAAATTCAAGCTGAACGACCTGGGACGGTTTCCTTGTGAGCATATTGGGATTTAAATAAATGACTTTCCCAAGACACGCTATGAAATGTTTCATATAAAACAATTTTTATCTCGAAAAGGAAGCAAAAAGAGAAAACTAGCAAAATTGTAAGAAATTTTATTTTGTTTGTAATAGCTCAAAGACATTAATGACAGTGTATTTTCATTTCTATATTTATAGGCTACATAAGGGCTATTCCATATGAAATCGATCAGTAAAAAACTTCGCATTTTTTATACTCTAATTTTTTCCATATTTATACAAGGTGCTGAAGAGAGTGCATTTTCAAAATATACTATCGAAAGTCAAACGGTTTTCGTATTATTGAGCAACAAATTTAGCGTATTCTATAAAAACAAGCCTCTTTCAGCGCTCACAACTCTGGAACCATTTACTGCAGAACATTGAACGAGAGCTTATTTTGAAGCGGACATTTGGTAGGTTATGTTAAGAAGTAATCGTTATTTTGATTGTATGAAGAGAGACAGATAATCTGATTTTACTTACTTTTAGGCTTTTTGCCAATTTGTAAAAATGTAAAAAAATATTGAGAAAAAACCTTGCATTATTAAGAGAGATTCGGCATTGTTTGGTTAGTGGTACGGCAATAAGTTTCGAGGGTATTAAATAGATTATTTTCACACGCCTAGACTTGAACGGCGCAGTACCGCACGCACCGGTCTAGAGCTGAAGATAAGCGAGCGTTGGGCGTCATTTTACTCCTGTGTTTATGAAAACCTGTGATAAAGCTAGCACAGTCATGACTGCTAGACGATACATCACGTGTTTATGTCTCCTGGCCTTGCTTACCTCGGCTAGCTCCCGCCTCACAGTCAGCTGGTTAGCTCACGCGCGTACTATTTATTTTATTTATTTGATATTTTCAATACTTTCTTATCAACGTGCCATCTGTAAAAAATATGTGTTTATTTGTACTTTCAATTCGGAATCTAACTATGTATTTTTTAAATATTTTTTCCTTGGCAAAGGCGTCTTAATGAGGAAAAATCTAAATTTATCCATTTCCGTAAAAAGTAAGAAAATCTGTTTGTATGTCAATATAAACTTTAATTTCTCAGCATTAAAATAAACCATGATTTTGATCATTGGATGAAAGGGTTGCGGAGCTACAACAGTTTAAAGTTGCAAATTTTATGAAAATACGATAAATTTAAATATTTTTAATTTAAACACTATGAAGTTCTGATGCCTCAAACTTTGCACAAAGAATTGTATCACAGTTCTCTACGTAAAAAAAAAGTTTTATTGTATTTAGAAATTGTAAGGTCAATTTTCTCTATATTGCTGTCGATTTGAGATGGAATAACTCATATGCATTAATAATTCTTAAGGTATGTATGGAGACTCACAATAGTGAAATTTGTTAATAATAATAATAATAATAATAATAATAATAACAATGCAAGGCGAGTACTGAATCAAGTCATTGCTTTCCAGCAACTCTTTGCTTACCAGATCGTCTGCATAGCAGTGCAGCAAACAGACGTTCTGGATGCGTGATTTTTCAGCATCAACGTGTCTATTCCGATTTTCAATACGGACGCCATGATAATTGAATAACAGAATGGCCTAATACCTTGAACTGGAAATGGCAATGATTAAAAATACTGACAGTTGAAATTGAGTGCGTTATGATTACCATATTAAGTTAGGGAGCAGAGGTGCCATGATAAATACAACACTCTTCACTCCCGTTGAGGACAACTCACATCGATGTATGAACGCCAACTCTTTGTTCATCTATAGCAGTAGTTTACAAAACACGACCTCAATTTGATCTTTGCTAAGCAAACAAGACAAGGAAAGGAAAGCAAGGAAAAAAAAGTACTTCGTCTATGTAATTACGTTAATATATAAACGAAATGCGTCTAACAAAAACTATGCTGAATTCTGCAAAGCATAAAATATGTGTGTATGTATGTATGTATGTATGTATGTATGTATGTATGTATGTATGTATGTATGTATGTATGTATGTATGTATGTATGTATGTATGTATTTTTATTTGTCCCGCGCCGTTGCGTCGTGGTCTAAGACTCTAAGGCATCCTGCCTAGGACTCGCGTTACGGAATGCGCACTGGTTCGAGTCCTCATGGGAGAAGAAATTTTCTCATGAAATTTCGGCCAGTGTATGAAACCGGTGCCCACCCAGCATCGTGATGCACTTAGGGAACTACGATAGGTAGAGAAATCCGGTTACGTAAACCATCTATAAAGGCTGGGGGGCTCATCGTGCTAACCACACGATACCTCCATTCTGGTTGGATGATCGTCGACCTCTGCTTCGGCATGTGGCCGTGAGGCTAGCAGCCGGCTGATCGGTCTTGGCCCTTCGTGGGCTGTAGCTCCACGGATTATTATTATTATTATTATTATTATTATTATTATTATTATTATTATAGCTTGTGAAACTTGGACTCTTACTTTGAGAGAGGAACAGAGATTAAGGTTCTTAAGAAATATTTGAGGCTAAAAGGGATGAAGTTACAGGAGAAAAGAGAAAGTTACACAACGCAGAACTGCACGCATTGTATTCTTCACCTGACATAATTAGGAACATAAAATCCAGACGTTTGAGATGGGTAGGACATGTAGCACGTATGGGCGAATCCAGAAATGCATATGGGGTGTTAGTTGGGAGGCAGAAGGGAAAAATACCTTTGGGGAGGCCGAGACGTAGATGGGAGGATAATATTAAAATGGATTTGAGGGAGATGAGATATGATGATTGAGAGTGGATTAATCCTGCACAGGATAGGGACCGATGGCGGGCTTATGTGAGGGTGGCAATGAACCTTCGGGTTCCTTAAAAACCATTTGTAAGTAAGTAGGGCCTATATATTGTATTAGGTTATTTTACGACGCTGTATCAACATCTCAGGTTATTTAGCGTCTGAATGAGATGAAGGTGATAATGCCGGTGAAATGAATCCGAGGTCCAGCACCGAAAGTTACTCATAAGTTTGCTCATATTGGGTTGAGGGAAAACCCCGGAAAACCGGGAATTGAACCCGGGCCACCTGGTTTCGCGGCTAGACGCGCTAACCGTTACTCCACAGGTGTGAGCTGTATGTATGTATGTATTTACACTGCATATGGGCAAACACCCGGTAGCAATGGTAACTTAATTACACACAATAATTACAGTTAATAATAATAATTAAAATAACCTAATTAATAAGTAAACTAAATTTTGCATTAGCCTACAAGCTACATATTTTTCTTTAGTTTCTTTGTAATATTTTTGTTGCTTTCCCTAATGGTTTCAGTAAGAATGTCTTAGGATTCGTGACACAGATAGGAGTGCATATTATTAATGAAAGGCATAGTAAAATTTGTGTAACTGAAACTTCAGTTTGTTTTCATGACGTTGATGTTTATACCGAGGACAAGAATTCAGTTGACAAGCTTATTTTTTTTTCTTTCTTTTTTTTTTTTTTTGAAGTAAATAACTACGTTGTTTCTTGTTAACTAATGATTAAGTAGGACCCATTTCCGTTCCAATAACAAGGATTATTATTGCACGGTTAGACACCGAATTAACGAGTCTTTCTTCACGCGTCACGTACTCCTAGTTTGTGCTGCAAGACCAGATGTTTTCTATATGCACATTTACTTTTTATACATAAGAAATGTTCAATTATACAACTGGATTTTATTTATAGTGGTTTAATTTTTTATGAAGCCGCGTGACTCGAAAGTGAAACCTATCTTTTTTATTAAATTGGATGTTACAGAATTATCAATCCGAGACAAAAAAAAAAAGCTTATAGTAATAAATTGGCTCGATTCTGAAGGAGAAACTACAATGACGAGGTGAACTACGCAGTACACGAAAGTTTTTCCTTAATGTAATCAACAGTGAAGTGCCGATCATTTCTTGCGGGTTCGAATCCTGGTGTGGACATAGGGTAAGGTTGCCTATATCGCACCACTTTAGCATTTATAATTTTTATTGAACAATACAGTTTTTATTTTCTGCATTCCTTTACAGAGATACATTCCCAGAACATTTACCTTTGATGTAAAAAAGAATCCTTGAATTTGATTTAATATTTTTAAATTAAAATGACATTTTCGAAACACATGTCAGTGATGCCATTTAGGCAACTAGTTTCCTAAATAGCACCTGCGTTTTCTTAAATCGCACCTCTTTATCTGCAGGGAAGAGGATGAAGGAAAGCTTTTAATATTGAACATATTGAAGAGTAGCCTATTTGAGTGAATAATGAAATAAATGCAAATTACAAGTTTATTGAAATTAATGAAAGAGAGTAACGCATCTTCAAATGAAATTGAAAAAATAGAGCGTAAATTGCCTAACATTTAAACTTTCTGAATGCGTTTTTTATTGTTATACATTTGCCATGTGCTTCACCAGGCAGTTCAAACTGTAAACTGCGTCACCTTTTCTCCACGATTATCTCGAAGCGACCTAAGAACTGCTTCAGGATATAGCTGTCTGAAATGATTTGAAGATAGAAACATCTAAAGCTGTAAGTATCATGACGAGGAAGCTGAAACAGGAGCATACCATTTTCCCGAGATAATCTAGCTTTTAAATTTTTGGAATGGGTCGTATAGGTGGACATACAGAAGCAGCACTTTTTCTATGGCAGGTTTGAGTGGCAAATAAAACGTTTGAGCTATTTGCCAAATAGTTCACTGTTGATGTAACCTGACTCAGAGCACACAAATAACGATCCTGGAGGAGCACCAGCTGATAATGAAGGATGCACTGTTTGACGTTTAAAAATCATCACATGTGGCACAAAATACCTGGTGCGCTTGTAAAACACACACTTGTTGAATTAACGCCCTTTTCACCACTTGATATTGCACCTACCTGATGCATTCCTAGTTCAGTTAAAATTTTTGGGGCCTTCTTTTGTATGTTAGAATTGCTACAGTTGCTCATATCGCACCGGTGCGAATTAGGCACCTACAAAGTGGTGCGAATTGAGAAACTACGCCATAAGTTATTATTTTCTTCATTCTAGCCTATAATCACTACATGTTCGAAAATCCTACTAAGTTAAATGTTCTTTAATATTTCTTTAAACGAATAACATCTTAAGATTATGGATTCCTTTGCATACAAATCCGTTATTTAGTTACAGAATGTTAGCTAAATATACATCCACCTGAGCGATTATATTACACTATCACCACGCTGTTGACACAAAGAAGTGGCAGAAATCAAGTGACATGGTGGAAGTTCATATGGTAGATTGTAACAATACCACTAGATGCCACACTACTATAGTAATTTGTTTTAAACTAGCAGTGATGCGATTTAGGAAGCGGTGCGATTTATGCTACTCTACCCTAAATGTTTGTCCCATATTAGTAATGCATTCAAAGTTTTCTGTCCAAGGATGGATCCTTCACTGCATTCTCCATTCTTCTACTTGTTCCGCCTTCCTCTTAGTCTCCGCATACCATCCATATATCTCAATGTTGTCTATCATCTGATATCTTCTCTGCCTCAATTTTTTTCCCCCTTCACTATTCCTTCCAGTGCATCCTTCAATAAACAGTTTCTAGCCAGAGATCCAGCCGATTTCTTTTCCTCTTGCTGATCAGTTTCAACATTAGTCTTTATTCATCCACTCTTTCTAGTGTAGTTTCATTTCTTATTCTGTCTGTCCATTTCACACTCTCCATTCTTCTGAATAGCTGCATTTCAAGTGATTCCAGTCGTTTCTCTTCACTCCGTTGTAATGCCCATAAAAAACACTTCACTAGTCTCTTCCTCAGTTCTTTTTCCAAAGATCCCACTCCACGTTTGTGAAGCTGTCCACTTATTACCTATACTGCCTCATTTAGAATTCGCATGTTTACATTCCTTATTTTATTATTGCGATGTTTTGTTCAGTGATCTCAGGACTGATTCCGCTCAGAAACTACAACGTGTTCACAACGCGTGCATCCGCTCCATTTGTAATGTTCGATACTATGATCATATCTCACCTTCTTTCGAGAAGTTATCATGGCTTAGATTACATGAGAGAAGAAATCTGCACTAGCTTTCTCTCTTATATCGAATTATGCACACTTCATCCCCTCTTATTTATTCGCCCGTTTTCATACTCTCTCTCGCTACCATAATATTAATACTCGATCACAACGCGATAACAGGCTAGAAATTCCACTTCACACATCATCTCTGTATTTCTCTCGTCATTGGAACTCTCTGCCGCCAGAAGCCAAGGGCTGCCGAACATTGAACTCTTTCAAATCCAAGTTAGAAAATTATCTTATGACGAGTTGCCAAACTAACTTACTATTATGACAAGTGTTGTATTGCATGTTTCCACGTATTCACTTTTTTTATGTGCTAGTGATATTTAACTTATTTTATCTTTTTGTTTTCATATTTCCCGATAATGGTATATCTATACTGAGATAACTTGAGCTATATATATATATATATATATATATATATATATATATATATATATGTAATCATAATTTTCGTTACTGTGTGTACGTAAAAATGTTGTATTCATTGTACGCTTTGCACTATTATTATTATTATTATTATTATTATTATTATTATTAGTAATTCTCTTATTTTTTCATACTCATTTATTTTGACCTGCTGCTCACATTTTATTATGACTGTAGAGGATAATATTTTCGTCAACCACAATGGAAATAAAAACAAAGCAAGCTACAGAAATAAGTACAAGAAGAGTACAGAAACATAAAGAAGTTACATTAGTAAAACAAGAGAAACTACAGAAGCAAAAATAAGAGAAGCTACGTAAGCAAGAAGTTACAGAAATAAAAACAAGAAAAATTATGGAAAGAAACACTAAGAAGCTACGGAAACATAAAGAAGTTACATTAGTAAAACAAGAGAAGCCACAGAAGCAAAAATAAGAGAAGCTGCATAAGCAAGAAGTTACAGAAATAAAAACAAGAAAAGTTATGGAAAGAAACACAAGAGAAGCTACAGAAGCAAAAGGAGCTACAGAAGCAAAAATAAGAGAAGTTACATAAGCAAGAAGTTACAGAAATAAAAACAAGAAAAGTTATGGAAAGAAACACAAGAGAAGCTACGGAAACAAAAATAAGAGAAGCTACATAAGCAAGAAGCTACAGAAATAAAAACAAGAAATGTTATGGAAAGAAACACAAGAGAAGCTACAGAAGCAAAAATAAGAAAAGCTACATAATCAATAAGTTACAGAAATAAAACAAGAAAAGTTATGGAAAGAAAAACAAGAGAAGCTACAGAAGCAAAAATAAGAGAAGTTACATAAGCATGAAGTTATAGAAATAAAAACAAGAAATATTATGGAAAGAAACACAAGAGAAGCTACAGAAGCAAAAATAAGAGATGCTACATAAGCAAGAAGTTACAGAAATAAAAACAAGAAAAGTTATGGAAAGAAACACAAGAGAAGATACAGAAGCAAAAGAAGCTACAGAAGCAAAAATAAGAGAAGTTACATAAGCAAGAAGTTACAAAAATAAAAACAAGAAATGTTATAGAAAGAAACACAAGAGAAGTTACCAGAAACATAAAGAAATTACATTAGTAAAACAAGAGAAGCTACAGAAGCAAAAATAAGAGAAGCTACATAAGCAAGAAGTTACAGAAATAAAAACAAGAAAAGTTATGGAAAGAAACACAAGAGAAGCTACAGAAACAAAAAAAGAGAGGCGACTGAAACAAGAGAGGTTTCAGAAACAAGGATTTTTTTTTTCAAAAACAAGCGAAGTTTCAGAAATAAGAGAGGATACAGAAACAGATGTTACAAAAACGAGAGAAGTTACAAAAAAGGAAGATTTACAGAAACAAGAGAAGAAACAAATACATTTATCCACTAGCTGTACCCGTGCGCTCCGCTGCACCCGTTAGAAATAAATATAAAGTAATTACATAATTAAAATAGGGCATTTGATCCAGGGAACATTCGTGTTTGATAGAAGGATAAATCGTTTATTATGTTATTTAATTTAAATTGTATTTGCATAATTAAAATGCGATCATTTTGATCCAGAGACCACTCATTTGGTCATAAAAATTATTTTAGGAAATACAGGAAACGAATGTGCAGAATAGCCTATCAAGGTTTCTGTGCATAAGAAGCTATTTTAATCTTACCTGTCCTCAATTCACTCAGACGTTACTGTAATAAAATTATAGTATTATGTCAATCTAGAGAAACTACACTTTCCAATGGTGAATTAATCATTAATTATACAAATCGGTTAATTTAGCTTCCGATATTACTTCATACAAACACAGAAACATTCGCTGTAGGCTGTGTTTCATAGCTTTCGATTGTTGTTGTCCAAGGTCCCTTATAGACGAAGTCATTTGTTTTTTATTTCATTACACAGCCTTAGATGGCGTTGTTATTGTAATTTTTAAACTCATTTATTTAATTAAATATTAGTCCTATCAAAATTTTGCATGGAATAAAACTTATCGGAAATTATTTTTAAAGAAACTTTTTATATATAATATTTTTCGCGAAAATTAATAATAAGGGAGATATTTCGACTTATTTAATTCAACCCCCTTATAACTCCCCTTTTAAATAAAATATTTTGAATGCCATATAGCCCAAATTCTAAGTTACAACGAACTTAATTTATATTCCAATTTTCATATAAATCGGTTCAGCCATTATCGCGTGAAAAGGTAACAAACATCCAGACAGACAGACATATTGTACATACAAACAAAAATTTCAAAAAAGCGATTTTTGGTTTCAGGGCGGATAATTATATATGTTAGGACTAATTATTTTTGGAAAATCGAAAATTACCAGAAAATTTTCGGCTACAGATTTATTATTAGTATAGATTCTTCGCATGTTGACAACATAGAAGGTTGTTAAATTATTTTAATTTAAATTAGAAAGATTGAAAGCGGATACCAGTAAAGAATGATCGTCATATCACCACAACACTCAACTTAAGGAAGCAGGGGTAGAGGCTCAGAAGTTTTGCTAATTGACGGATGCCTCTAGCGACTAGAATTCAAGTCGCTAATAGCCGCAGGAAACCTAGAGCCCGGCGAAGCCGTGTTGTTAACAACAGCTGTGAGGGGAACCGGTTCTCCTTGCGTTATCAGCCCGACCTCAACAAATGTGTACAGAATTTCATAAAAGACGCGGCAGCGTAGGCCTACTATCTGCATGAGTTACAGCGGTCGGTGTACATCGCTTAAATTAAGCCACTTTAAGCACCTGGAGATATCATGGCTGGAAGATTACGCTGTAAAATTGTTTAATTTATCTGAACATTGCGTCAGTGGTAAAGAAATCGTTGTTTCTGATAATTTTTACAGGATCGTAATGAATACACTAGATGCATGTCAAACTTGCTCATAAATGCCAGTTCGTTCCCCCATGAAAGCAAATATAACTTTATGCACGCAAAGAGAATTTTGTAGCCTAAAAGCAGTGAAGAACACTGCGATACGTTTAAATGTGTTTTATCATGACATGTCACATTACACAATGTTACAACAGAATACAATACAATACAATACATCTCTGGTCATATTGCCAGTTAAGGCTGGTTCACAATAAACCGGAAACGAGAATCGGAAAGAAAACGAAAACGGTAAAATTGTTAAAATGTGTACATTTAAATGTGAGCATTCACAATTAACGAAAAGCTTGCCGGAGCCCGGGATCGGGAACGAAGAGTTGGCCAAGTTTCAACTTCGGCGTTCACGTTTCCGATCACAGCCCACTAGATTAATTCTATTGCCATCTAAAAGCTATTTTGTCGTCGTATATTTTGTAGCAAGAAGACTGTGACATAACCTATGCATTATTTTGTTCTGTGCTGTGCATCATGGAGCAAGTTTTATTTCATGAGATTCTAATATTGAGTGTAGAGGAAAATCCTCACGTTTACGATAAGCGGCGCGCCTCGTATAAAGATGAGAAAATGAAGGAGAATACGTGGCTTTCAATAGCTGCATCTTTGAACACCGATCGTAAGTGAATCATATTTCATTACTGAATTGGTTGTATTACACACTACATATTCATGCTTCAATTCAGTAACTACTGTTGTGTTCATTTTTGTTCTATTACAAATGTTTCTTCTCTAATTATTTTACGTTATGGTAGACTTAAAATAGGTTGTGATAATAAAGATGCATGGGCATATTTATAGTACCGTACCTAATGAAATGTTTCAGTTGAAATTTCGAAGTTGGTTAACCTGTGTTTATGTTGGCTGCCTTGTAGTCATGAAAGAACGCCATTAGTCAATTATACACAAATAACATCAGAATTCATAATATCGACTTTACATATCGTTATTGACATGCATATCGATATGTATAGTCGTCTACGTTTTCGGTTTATTGTGAATCAAAATTTTTCATATTCACGTCGCTTGCTTCTCGTTTTCCTTCTGGTTCTCGTTCACGGTTTATTGTGAACCAGCCTTTAATCTTTTGAGTGAAATAGAAGGTCTGTGTACTATTGTTGAGACTGGTTCTATTATTGTGAACTTGATGGCGTCTGTAGATATATTACTGATTTGTTATGAATATGATTTTGGTGATGAATGAAGCCGGTGATATTCAGGGATGTTACGGCCCGAATTTCCTGGCATTTGCCTTACGTTGAGGAAAAACCCTTAAACTGAAAAATCTCAACCAGAAAATTCAACCAGACAGGGAATCGAACCCGGGGCCTTTCTGTAAGAGACTAGTATGCTGACACCTACACCACTTACTTAGAAATGGCTTTTAAGGAACACGGAGGTTCATTGCTGTCCTCACATAAGCCCACTATCGGTCCCTATACTGAGCAAGATTAATCCAGTCTCTATCATCATATCTCACTTCTCTCAAATCCATTTTAATATTATCCTCCAATCTACGTCTGCCTCCCTCAAGGTCTTTTCCCTTCCGGCCTCCCAACTAACACTCTATATGCATTTCTAGATTAACTCATACGTGCTACATGCGCTGCCATCTCAAATGTCTGGATTTAATGTTCCTAATTATATTAGGTGAAGAGTACAATGCGTGTAGTTCTGCGTTGTGTAACTTTCTCCATTCTCCTATAACTTCATCCCTCTTAGCTCCAAATATTTTCCAAAGCATCTTATTTTCGAACACCCTTAGTCTTTCTTCCTCTCTCAAAGTGAGAGTCCAAGTTTCACAACCATAAATAACAACCGGTAGCATGTTTTATATATTCTGACTTTCAGCTTTAAATATCTACACCACACCGCCATTAAATAGCCTATATGGAAAAGACCCATACCACTTGATTAATAACTGTAAAAATATTTCATTTTTAATAACAATATTGTTATCGTGCATAAGTTTTGTATAGACTACTATACAGCTGTCACTCAGTAAATATTATGGAAATGAAGATCTAACTTCAGATATTCTCTACACCTACTTATATAATCCCAAAAGATTTCACTTTCATATCATCAATAAAGCATTAATCTGTATAACTAGTAACAAATACATCATGGCATTCACTATAATAATATTTAATTTTTAATGGTAATAATGTCATCAAACATTCTTAAATTTTGTAGTTTTTAATATCCAGTACACAGACGCTATACTCAGAAAATTACACACCAGAGAATCTGAACTGTAAATTATTTTTAGTAAGTCTTGAAGTTTGTAATAAGCAATATAACAGAAACGTTCTGAAAAAGTTACACAAATGAAGATCGACATATTGCCATTATGATGTCGGAGAATATGAGCCATCTGAACTCTAAAATATGTCAGCAATCCTGCAGGTCGTAATCTTCGTGTGATACTGTTTATTGTAGTGTGTGTTTTGTTTTATTCTGAAAAGCCATTATTTCTCAAAACTGACGACAGATGGATTTTGGAAAATTGAAAAATGATGTAGGAAAATTGACATTTCACTAGAAACTACTATTTTTCAGAAAAACTTTGGTTTCCAAGCTTCAAAATGAGGGGTCACTTATTAAAATCCGTTCAGCCGTTTTCCCGTAACTTCCATTACCAGTTCAAATTATATATAGGTTTCTTCTTATTTTTTCTTAAAGACAATGAACAATCTTCTCAAAATAATCTGGCTTGTAAAAAATGACTACTTTGTAACGAAAAAAAAAAGTGTGTGAAAAATATTCCCATGTTCATCCTCAACATAAACATGACAATACTTCCACGAACATTATCTACCCATAACAAGTAAGTAAAAATTACCTCCATGACAGAAAACAAGTACATTTGGAATATTGTAAACAGTATGTAGTTTACTTGGAAAAAATTTCAGTATTTACGTTATGACTTTAACAACAATTTTAAGAAAAGAAAATCATAAACTTTGTTATCTCACTTAAGCCAGATAATGAAAATGTTATATGATAATACACGGAACAATGTGCGGAAACTGTTTATCATGAGGTTAAAAGCTCTCTTTGAGTTGTTGTTATACACAAGGTGAGAATTTCCGTAAGTCTAGGAATTTCAATGACTCAATTTTTCTGCCACATTTCTAATACCAGTCCTGTGCTCTGCGTACGACTGAAAAGAAAACTAATGGCAAATAGCCAAAAGGAGAGACAAATACGAATACATATAGAAGAACAAAATAAGGAGGAATGAAGGAAAGTCTACAAAGAAAGATGTACAAAAAAAGTGAAACAGACCTGATGATATCAGTCATCGTTGTTTCACTGCGATACCATCCATTTCGGAGATGAACTTTGAATGTAACACTCAAACCTGGAATGTAATGCAGAAGAACTGAAAGTTAATATTTGCAACAGATCTCCTTAATCCTAAACACAAAACAGATAGTCGTTATTTTAATGCTAAAGTAGCATGTAATAATAATAATAATAATAATAATAATAATAATAATAATAATAATTCTTTATTTATACTGGCAGAGTTAAGGCCATACGGCCTTCTCTTACACTCTACCAGGTCACAAAGTATACAAGCAGTTAAAATTTAACAAAAAGTTAAAGAACAGAATACTAACATATTAGTCTACAAAAAAGAAATAATAATAATAATAATAATAATAATAATAATAATAATAATAATAATAATAATAATAATAGCAGCATAATAAAATCGACACCAAACAACATGAAAATAATACCATAATAGAAAAAAAAGAAAGTAAAATACATTGGAATATAGTGAAAGCAACTCATTTAGTACAAATGGTTAATATGGAAAAACTTAAGGAAGAATATATCAAAATGGAATGTAATAAAATAATAATAAAAAATAAAAGAAATACGAAAATTAGATAAAATTCACGATAAAAAGGCTATGATAAGATATTCATCGGTTGATAAAGAGAACAAAAAGGGGAAAGGAAGGAAAAAGAAATAAATATATAGCCTATATTTTTACAAAACTATTGCAGAGAAAAGGGCTTATAACTTAAAGGAATTTAATTCAATAAGTGCAATTTTAATTTATTTTTGAAACTAGACAATATCCGACAGTTTCTGACATGTTGTGGTAGAGAGTTCCAGAGATGAGCTGCAGAGACGGTGAAAGATGAAGAGTAGAAGGATGTTCTATGTTTAGGAATGGAGAGTGTGATATGGTGTTGTGAGCGAGTAATAATAATAATAATAATAATAATAATAATAATACAGTAGAACCCCGGTTATCCGTCACCTCATTAAGAGATTGGCGGATTATCCGACTATCTTTCTCTAGCTTCTTTTTTTTTATTGCAGAGAACAAATGAAGTACTGAACGTTATGTTAATACGTGTTCTGCAGAAGGTTATTAATTACAAACCTTTACCGTTAGGAATGCTTTCGTTACTGGCAACAGGGACATTTATTTGTGGGAGTGGGTGTTTTTTTCCCCCCAACTTGTAAAATAGTCACTACATGTTTTCAAAGAAATTACCCCAAGAACTTTCAACCCATGCACCATTCAGACCTTATCCTTACTATTCGAGTGGGCGTACTGTGTACGTCTATGCAAAATGTCTTCCACGGGTGTCAAAAGAAAACGTGTTGTGCTAATTATCGAAAAAAATACAAATAATTGAGAGATTTGATGAAGAAACTGTGGCTCATTTCCCATCAGAATACAAGATTGGGCGTTACAACTGTGCGCTATTTATACAAGAATAAAGTTGTACAAAGTACGAGTAAGTAAATTTAAAACACGAGACTTCTACTTTTCCTATCTTTCTGCAGACAACCATCACCCCTGATCCTCAAAACCCTTCTTTGTCGATACTTAAATCACTGAAGTTCTGATTCATTACCTAGCATGTTAAAGACAACTCTACGGAGGAAATTACGAAATTGTAGTTTAATTTATGAAAATATTTTATTTAAGGATTATCCGATTTTTTCAATTAACCGTTCAGTCCATCCCCTTTATTACCACGGATAATAGAGATTCTATTGTATCACTGTGTTTGAGAATAAGATGCTTAGGAAAATATTTGGGGCTAAGAGGGATTAAGTTACAGGAGAATGGAGAAAGTTACACAACACAGAACTGCACGCATTGTATTCTTCACCTGACATAATTAGGAACATTAAATCCAGACGCTTGAGATGGGCAGGGCATGTAGCACGTATGGGCGAATCCAGAAATGCATATAGAGTGTTAGTTGCGAGGCCGGAGGGGAAAAAGGCCTTTTGGGAGGCCGAGACGTAGATGGGAACATAATATTAAAATGGATTTGAGGGAAGTGGGATATGATGGTAGAGACTGGATTAATCTTGCTCAGGATAGGGACCAATGGCGGGCTTATGTGATGGCGGCTATGAACCTCCGGATTCTATAAAAGCCAGTAGGTCATGAAACAATACTAACAATACCATCTCATCGCACATCCTCATACTCATCCTCTTTCACAATAGCACTGCCAAGACTCTGGAATTCGCTACCTGCCAGCATCAGGGACTGTCGAAATAAAATTGAATTCAAACGCAAACTAACTAGGCACTTGGTCAGTAATTGATTTCTTGTAAACAGTTTCCTTAATCTATCACAAAATATTTCAATATCTGATAATTTCATCACTTTACAATTTTGTTATTCTAGGATTAATTTGTAATTCAGTAAATATAAAATATTCTTTGTTTTTCTATGATAAATGATCTAGCTTTCATTAGTCAGGTAATATTTTCGTACTTTGATTTTTATTGTAATTGTAATTATAAATTTAATGTTGTAATGTTATTTGTAATTGTGACTGTAAATCTAATACTAATTGTAAATTTATTCTTCATATTATAATTGTAATCTCCTGGTAGAGGGGCAGAGAAGGCCTGACGGCCTTATCTCTACCAGGTTAAATAAATAAATATTAAATACTAAGTAAGTACTATTATTGTTACAATTATTACTACTACTACTACTAGCCATAACCGTGCGCTCCGCTATACCCGTTAGAAATAAATATAAAGTAATTACATAATTAAAATAGGACATTTGATCCAGGGAACATTCGTGTTTGATAGAAGGATAAATCGTTTATTATGTTACTTAATTTAAATTGTATTTGCATAATTAAAATGCGATCATTTTGATCCAGAGACCACTCATTTGGTCATAAAAATTATTTTAGGAAATACAGGAAACGAATGTACAGAATAGCCTATCAAGTTTTCTGTGCATAAGAATCTATTTTAATCTTACTTGTCCTCGATTCACTCAGAAGTTACTGTAATAACATTATAGCATTATGTCCATCTAGAGAAACTACACTTTCCAATGGTGAAATAATAATTAATTATGCAAATCGGCTAATTTAGCTTCCGATATTACTTCATACAAACACAGAAACATTCTCTGTAGGCTATCTTTCATAGCCTTCGATTGTTGCTGTCCAAGGCCCCTTATAGACGAAGTCATTTATTTTTTAATTCATTACACGCCCTTAGATGGCAGTTATTTTAATTTTAAAACTCATTTATCTCATTAAATATCAGTCATATCAAAATTTTTCAAGGAACAATACTTATCGCAAATTATTTTTAAAGAAACTTTTGTTATGTAACATTTTTAACAAAAATCAATAATAAGCGAGATATTTCGATTTATTTAATTCAGGCCCCCTTATAACCCCCCTTTTAAATAATGTATTTTGAATGCCATATAGCCTAAAATCTAAGTTACAACGAACTTAATTTATATTCTAATTTTCATCGAAATCCGTTCAGCCATTATTGCGTGAAAAGGTAACAAACATACATACAGACAGACATACAAACAAAAATTTCAAAAAAGCGATTTTCGGTTTCAGGGTGATTAATTATATATGTTAGTACCAATTATTTTTGGAAAATCAAAAATTACCAGAAAAATTTCGGCTACAGATTTATTATTAGTATAGATTATTATTACTATTATTACTACTATTATTATTACTATTATTACTACTATTATTATTACTATTATTATTACTACTATTATTATTGTCGTCATCGTCGACGTCATTATCGTCATCATAATTAACATCGCCAATTCGCAGTGATGCTTGTCGTGCTCGTGGACTGCAGCGCTGTGCTGATAATTATCCTAAACTTGTACACCAAATTACTTGTCATGTGCAGCAGTGGGAATTGGATTAGTTCCTCTGTTAAATGTTGTGATTAGTTGGCGCGCCGCCGGGTTAACGTCCTCATTAATAAACAGTGGGACGTGATGTGTCTTGAGCAAGATTAGCAATACCAATTAATATATCGCCCGCACAGCGCAGCCCTGCACAGCAACTAACAGCGCTCAGCTGTGGCGAAAACCTCAACCAACGACGTGCAACAATACGTTGTAATCACGTTTCAAAACTGATCAATCAATAGTTATATGTTATTAAATTGTCTTCCTTAACTATAACAACATTTCAAATATTATTATTATTATTTACTAGCCGTACCCGTGCGCTCCGCTGCACCCGTTAGGAATAAACATAAACTAATTACATAATTAAAATAGGACATTTGATCAAGGGAACATTCGTGTTTGATAGAAGGATAAATCGTTTAATATGTTACTTAATTTAAATTGCATCCAAATAATTAAAATGCGATCATTTTGGTCCAGAGACACTCATTTGGTGCATTGACAATTCCTTTAACCTGTTTCTTAATTTTTATTACATGCAACCATAGTTTAATGAACATTGACATCATTTAGAATTAATGTGTATATTTTATTTTACTTGTTATAGGTTTCCATTGAATTATAGTAATAACTTAATTTTAACCCTTGTTTTCTACGTATTCAGTAAATGGCGCTTGGCCCACTATGGTTCTGAACCCTTCAAATAACTTAAATTATATTATATAATATTACATATTACTAGTGGCTTGTGCAGCAAATGCTGCAAACTAAGTTCATTAGACGCTCAAATAAGCATTTTTCAGATTTATTTTCAATGAAGAATACCAGACATTCGGAAACTTATTTGCTTCCATAACAATGAAAGATATTGAAGAGAACCTCGCATATAAAATAATATCTACACCACACCGCCATTAAATATATGAAAAAGACCCAACCCCACTTATAAAAATATTTGATTTTTAATATTATTATTATCTTACGTAAGTTTTATAGCTTTCAGTAACATATACTATATATACTATAAGCTTATAGCCGCCACTCAGTAAAATATAGAAATCAGAATCTAATTTAAGTTATTCTCTACATCTACTTATATAACCCCAAAACGTTTCACTTTCATATCATCAATATAGCATTAATATGTATAATTAATGAAAAATAGTCACATCATGGCATTAAGTACAATAATATTTCATTTCTAATGGTAATAATGTCATCAAGCCACCTCAAGTTTTGTAGTTTTTAATATCCAATACACAGCTGTACCCAGAAAATTACACACCACAGAATGAACCTGGTCATTTATTAAAATCCATTCAGCCGTTTTCCCGTAATTTCCATTACCAGTTCAAATTATATATATAGATGTTATATTATATTATATTATATTATATTATATTATATTATATTATATTATATTATATTATATTATATAAGAAGTTACTGTAAAAATATTATAGCATTATGTCCGTGTAGAGAAACTACACTTTCCAGTGGTGAAATAATAATTAATTATACAAATCGGTTAATTTAGCTTCCGATATTACTTCATACAAACACAGAAACATTCTCTGTAGGCTATCTTTCATAGCTTTCGATTGTTGCTGTCCAAGGCCCCCTTATAGACGAAGTCATTTGTTTTTTTAATTCATTACACGGCCTTATATGGCAGTTATTTTAATTTTAAAACTCATTTATCTCATTAAATATCAGTCCGATCAAAATTTTTCAAGGAATAAAACTTATCGAAAATTATGTTTAAAGAAACTTTTGTTATGTAACATTTTTCATAAAAATCAATAATAAGCGAGATATTTCGATTTAATTCAGGCCCCCTTATAACCCCCCTTTTAAATAATGTATTTTGAATTCTATATAGCTTAAAATCTAAGTTACAACGAACTTAATTTATATTCCAATTTTCATCGAAATCCGTTCAGCCATTATCGCGTGAAAAGGTAACAAACATACAGACAGACAGACATACAAAAATTTCAAAAAAGCGATTTTCGGTTTCAGGGTAGTTAATTATATATGTTAGGACCAATTATTTTTGGAAAATCGAAAATTACCAGAAAAATTTCGGCTACAGATTTATTATTAGTATAGATTATTATTATTATTATTATTATTATTATTATTATTATTACTTTCCAAAGATTGGGGTTCATCCCGTTTCACGCTAAAGATATATATTCTTGAATGTAGTCTCGCCATCTGGTTATGTGTGTTTATTCATTTAATTTAAAAAGTTAAGATACTCTACAAATTTAGTGTGCAAAGTTCCATAATTGTATCTATTGTTACATGTATTTTCTGCAACATTTCAACGGATAGTTAACAGATAAGTGTTTGTGGCTTTTATTGAAATTGCCGATGTTCCCTGCTGGACCATAAAAAATCTGGTCAGCCTATTTTAGCCCTCCTATTTTATTTTACTTCCATAGCCATTACTTTGGTTATATTGACAGAGATTTTCATATTAAAGGCTTCTAAGACTTCGTATAGTTTTGTTACATTCTCTTGAAGATAATTTTGAAATTAAAGTGATTTTGATAAATCGAAAAGTCATCATAGCTAATCACTAAGGTTCGGATAAAATGTCTGTATCAGGGTAGGCTGTATAGCTGTACAGGATAGGGCCCTGACTTTCTTCAGACTAAGTAAACACTACCTCCTTCCACTAGCTAAAACTCTACTGCTGGGAAGAGCGCTCCCCACCTCCTAGTTAAAATATCAGTGAATGGACAGTACAGCCGATTGGAACTGCATATACATCGTCACTACTGGGGGACACGCGACAAACAGTTTATGTTTGTAAACAAAACGCACGGACCAAGGATGCCTATCCTGATTCAGCTACTTTATCCGAACCTTATAGTAGTCACAGAAACACTATTAAAGTGTCTAATAATATTCTAGTTTAAAGATTATATTATTAAGAACTGTCAATAACAAAAAATAAAACACCTTGCACAATTCGTGTTTGAAATGCATGAATTCAAACTCATAGGGTCTAAGTTATATGAAATTTTAAAAAAACACTTTGATATAGTCTGTATAAAACATTAAAAGAGAAACTTTGCACCTAAAAGTTGTATCTCACCTTAAAATATTACTAAATATATAATAATTACATAAAATTCTGGCTGTAACTTTTAGGCGTTGTAGTTTCAATATTTGCATATTTATAGGCCTAATACTTTTATTACTCCACGACTTCACGTATAACCAAAGCCACCGTTTCTGGCGTGTGAAATAAGTAATGGGAACGTTGAGAGCAAGTGTCTTATCTTTGCCGCAGTCTGTGGACGAGAAAGCTGAGAACTGTGAATGACAGTTTGCTGACGTGACTTCTGTTTAGGAGGTGATACCATTCTCAACCGAAGTAGCAACAGATGTCACTTGCTGGGCAAAGTACTCAATAACTCACCCCAGAAACGCAAATTGCGAGTATCTTGCCTTTGCCGCAGTCGGTAAGCAATAAGGCTGAGAACTGTGATTGGCAGATTGCTGACGTGACGTGTATTTGGGCGGTACCCTTCTCAGCCGCTCTGGCAACAAATGCTCAATGATTGGCTTTTTACTCAAAGACACGCGCCAGAAACGCTGGCGCTGGCAGTACAAGTTTCCTTAAGTCGTCTTGTTGCCGTAAAATTTAAATTACAATAACATGAAAACAATGAGAAAAAGAGCGTATTTCTTTGTTTAAAATTTGCGTAAAATTACTGTCCCAAGAATAGGCCTGTATAGTTTATCGTTTACGGGTACTACGTAGTGTGTGGCCTTGCAAGGTGAACAGAAGTGTCACCTCCGAGAAATGTGTCGCTTTTTTCTCTTATGTTAAAATTTTCTTTGTATTTTTAACTTTATTGCTGTCAACATGAATTTATATACCACATCTTTATGCTGATATGATAATAAAAAGATTTAATTAGATTTCGTTAAACGTAAGTACATTGAAATTAACAAAGATAGAGCAAAGATATTTAGAGCGGAAAATGGAAGACATGAAACGGGAGTTGAGCGTCGAGTAGAGCGTAATCTAAATTATTCAACATGAGACACTTACTGGATACAGAGACACGATAGCGTGGAGAGGAACTCATCACTGTACGCAATTAACTGCAGGATGGACATTCTCCTGCTTCCGAACCATCTTGTTTACTTCTCTGTACACGCGAGTTGCTACGACTTGTTCAATTTATTCAGCGTCTTGACTAACAGCGGTGTCAGACCGTGAAGTCCCGATGAGTCACAAAACAGATGCGGGTCTATTAATGGAATGATTATTCTACATACGTTGCTATAGATACAGCAACTTACAGACATATCTTTAAGCCTATAGTTTATACCTCGATTTATTTAACGCTTTGAAAACGGTGTTTCTTTTTCAATTGTTTGAATAAAACATGCAAATGTATTGAACATACAGTATATTCTATATTTGTATAGCCAATTTCTGTATGTCAGCCATTCCAGTTGATGTTACATGTTTACTATTTTCAAACCTTATACAGGGTGTTAGGAGAAAATCCACAAACGATTAGAGAAAACACGGGAATTTTACTGGAAGCAAGTAAAGAGATAGGTTTGGAAGTAAATCCCGAAAAGACAAAGTATATGATTATGTCTCGTGACGAGAATATTGTACGAAATGGAAATATAAAAATTGGAAATTTATCCTTTGAAGAGGTGGAGAAGTTCAAATATCTTGGAGCAACAGTAACAAATATAAATGATACTCGGGAGGAAATTAGACACAGAATAAATATGGGAAATGCCTGTTATTATTCGATTGAGAAGATTTTATTATCCGGTCTGCTGTCAAAAAATCTGAAAGTTAGAATTTATAAAACAGTTATATTACCGGTTGTTCTTTATGGTTGTGAAACTTGGACTCTCACTTTGAGAGAAGAACATAGGTTAAGGGTGTTTGAGAATAAGGTGCTTAGGAAAATATTTGGGGCTAAGAGGGATGAAGTTACAGGAGAATGGAGAAAGTTATACGACACAGAACTGAACGCATTGTATTCTTCACCTGACATAATTAGGAACATTAAATCCAGACGTTTGAGATGGGCAGGGCATGTAGCACGTATGGGCGAATCCAGAAATGCATATAGAGTGTTAGCTGGGAGGCCGGACGGAAAAAGACCTTTAGGGAGACCGAGAAGTAGATGGGAAGATAATATTAAAATGGATTTGAGGGAGGTGGGATATGATGATAGAGAATGGATTATTCTTGCTCAGGATAGGGACCAATGGCGGGCTTATATGAGGGTGGCAGTGAATCTTCGAGTTCCTTAAAAGCCAGTAAGTAAGTACACAGGATGTTAAAAAAAAGTATCCAATATTTTAGGAGATGATAGTATGCATCAAAACAAGAAAAAAGTCTGATAAACATGGGTCCTACGACACAAACTTTCTGAGATCTGAACACTTGTTCATAGGAGGTGTTGAAAGTGATGTCCATTTATGGCAATGCATTTTTCTGCAATACAATACAGCAGGCTATCAAATAATCACACCGTAGTTGACACCCCTGGCATGGAATACTGATACGTCGCAAGGAATACTGAAAAGAAAGGTTTGGTTGTGGATATAGTGGTGTTCAGCAGAGACGTGTTGTGAATTTTCGTAAACAGCATGTGTGGGGATGATGAAAGTTCCCATGCACTTGAAGAAACAAGGCATCAGCACCGATTCTCAATCGACGTACACTCAAATTCACTCTACAGGAGAGTGACTATTTTCCGTGTCAAAGAGTGTACATGTGGCAACAGGGCATTTGAGGTTCGTATCAGTGTAGAGTCTCAACGGTGCATTGTTGTTCCATTAGTGAAGATAAAATTATAGATTTACACGTCAGAATAGACAAGGAGACAAATAAAGATAGGTGTAAAGAAATAATTGCGCTTCAACAGTAAAGACTAAAATTTATTTTTCGTGTTTGTAGTATATTTCGGACTCCTATTATTTGATACAAACATCGAAGTGTGAACACATTTAAAATTATATTCAATGAACACAGAACAGTCTTAATGGCTTTTATTTTCCGACTTTGACAGAAACTGTCTGAATTTATTATATTTGTTTAAGTGGAGTATTTCTTTACCATGAAACATAACCTTATTTTGTATTTAGAACGCAAGATAAGTACTGTACTTGTAGGAATTATCAATAAGAGATATATGGGTACCTGTTTTTCTGTAGATAATGACTCTTTTACGTAAGTAATTACACACAATGCTTTGTGTTTCCCAAACTCGCCCATTCTAAATGCTAATAACTGCGGCTTATCTAGTATGTTCAATGTTTCAAGAATAAACACTTAATGAAAACACGCTCGATTAAACAATACACCACAAACATAATACAGTCTGTTCCAATTACAGTTAACTGTAATCAAGTATTGAAGAATGGCCATGAATATGAATTCTTACATAATATTGAATTATCTTATAGAAAATGAATAAGTTTACTAATCGGTTTAAATTATTAAAAAGAAATCTACAAACATTTGGATTCTGATGTAAGGTCAAGTAGGGCTAATGTGATACAGTAAAAAAATTCGGGCTAATGTGATAGAGTAAAAAAAGTGGGGCTAATTTGATACAGTCTTTAAAATGTTTAAAAATGCGATTATGTAAGTATATTTCATGCTCTTCAAGGAGAAAAAGTGAACAAAATGAAACAAAAATCATTATCAGCCTTATAAATGTATTAAAAGAAAAGACAGTTTTGTTGCTTGAAAGAAGTTTTCGTGATACTCGCTTACTTTTATTATTGCTCTTGAATGAATAAAGATCTATCTATCTATCTATCTATCTATCTATCTATCTATCTATCTATCTATCTATCTATCTGTCTATCTATCTGTCTGTCTGTCTGTCTGTCTGTCTGTCTGTCTGTCTGTCTGTCTGTCTGTCTGTCTGTCTGTCTGTCTGTCTGTCTATCTATCTATCTATCTATCTATCTATCTATCTATCTATCTATCTATCTATCTATCTATCTATCTACCTACCTACCTACCTATTTAACTATCTAGCTAGTTAGTGAGTAGAAATTTAATTTATAAAACAAAAATGTAATATACATGAGATAGAATAATTTTTTAGTTTTCCTTTTATTCAGATAGTGTCCGCTTCATTTTTCTCTAAAGAAAAACTGTGAATGTTGAGCAGTCTAGCAGTAATTAGTGTATGAATGAGAGGGGCTATTATGGTACATTTTTTAAGTCTATTATGATATGCTAGAAGAGTTAATATGTTATTATGTTTACTTTAAAAGAAATTGAGCAGATTGATCAATTTTCTAACTTAAAATAATTGATTACTTCTTGAAGGGTATTTCATAATTTCTCAGCTCTTGAGGGATGTTTGAATTGACATGTTGGCACGTACAATACAGTATAAGATAGAAAATTACATATGATGACATATTTTTCTTATTTACCTAACAATTTTAGCTTAATAATCATTTTTCTTACTGCTAAAATGTAATACAACTTGGAAAATACATGCTTCATTATTTTAAAACGTATTTTAATCTATTTGAGGAATAGAAACTGTATCATAATTTTCTCAGTCTATTTCCTTACACAAAAAGCTATTTGGACATACAGAAATTTTCTAGCATTTACAGTAAGGTGTTAAAGTTCAGTAAATTGTATAAATTTTAATGGGAACAAGAGATAATTACAAAAGTTGTTAAATATTAGTCATTTTTAATGTGATTTCAACCAAACTTTTACAGGTGATACATTAAGCATCTGTATCACAATATCCTTACTTCATTGCTAGCAGTGAAATTTTCATGTACGGAATTTGCGAAAAGACAAACTCGAAATAAATGCATAATTTATTTTGACGCTTCAAGGCTGTAGTAATAATGGATTTGTGGCAAAGCCGTGTTGACTGTAGAAAATTAATCTCTCCAGTCCTTATCAACAGTAATCTCACTAGAGGTTTTGATTTAGCTAGAGAAAATCAAAACTCGAGTGGGATTTAATCGACTATTACACGATCAGAAAAAAGTATATAAAGATTATAAAAATTAAAGTACTCTAATACAATAAAATATTAATTGACTTTCTGAAATTTTATTTCACTAACGTTAGCTTTATCAAAACGTTTGAACGGAGTCGCCATTTTCAGTTAACTGTCTATGCTGTAAACAAATGACGATAGCAAAGCATGTTTTATAGTAGGCCTAACGTAAAGAATTTTCAGTTTAAAATGTTGGCAAATAAAGAAAAAAAATGGTAGGAAGGTGATAAAAACAGGAGAAAGTATATAAAGATTAGAAGAAATAAAGTAGGCCTACTCTAATACAATAAAAGAGATACTGACTTAATAAAATTCTACTTCTTTAAAGTTACCTTCACTAAAATTTTTGAACGGAGCCGCCATTTTCAGTCGACTCTTGTGGGAAACAAATTACGATCGCAAAGAATGTTTTTTAGTACCGTAAAGAATTTTCAGTTTGAAATGTTGGCAAACAAAGAAACAAATGCTAGGGTATTGATAAAAACAAACAAATGCTAGGGAAACGATAAAATTAAACAAATGCTAGGGAACCGATAAAATTGTGCGATAAGCAGCCATGATTGTTTGAAAGACGTCCTTTCGTACCGTTTTATTTGTCAAAAGTAGTACGACGTAGTAAAAGTGTAATAATAATCAGGAAAAACTCGCAACAGCTGGCTGGGGAGAATACCAGTTCAATAGAGATAACGTTTGTATGAATTCCTTCGAATGACAATTCCTCACTGTGATAACAAATTTGATGAGCATACGATTTGTCAGGAAATTTCCATCATACTGTGTAATAATGCTGCAGTCCTTGAATACTGCCTATTTTTGTCACAGCAATAAGTAATAGCTTTGTAGTTTCCTGGAAAGCAACTTCACGTTACAATACGATAAGAACAATATGTGTCCGCACATGGACTATTAAATTAATATATGACTTAACAATAATAATTGGGAAAACGGCGTTCACGCAGAGCGTCAAACCTCAATACAAATTGAAAGTGGATCAATTTTATTGTCACTTTGGCTGTCCATAAGAGAGCATTGTGTTACTTCCACAATTGAATTTTAACGGAATGACGAAAGATGATCGGTAAATATTGTAGGGAGGGTCGGGATAATTTGGCTGTAAGTTACAATTTATTGAATGAAAAACTTTACCTAACCTTCAAACACATGCCAATTTAATTATAATATCTATTTAAAAAGTGTCTATCATCAACTTTAGTTCCTTTTTCGTTAACAGCTGCCAGTATTCAAAATTTAAAATTTAACGATAAATATAGACTAATAATACACAGTGAAAATTGTTTAGATCCCAAAAGTTGTAAATGTCCACCTTTGAAAGAAGCAACGTATGTCAAATATCTGGGTATCATTATTGATCAGAATTTAAAATGGCCTCATCACATTACTTATCTTTGTAAGAGGCTTCGTAAAACAATTTATAAATTCGTTAATCTTCGATGCTACTTACCTATTAGAGTTATACGAAATGTTTATTTGGCCATTATTCAGTCTATCATTCAATATGGTATAATTGTTTGGGGTGGAAGTACAAAAATTAATCTTAGTCCGTTAAATTTACTACAAAAACGAATAATTAAAATTTGTTTGAAGAAACGTTTCGATTATCCAACTAAATTCATTTATTCTGAATTTAATGTATTTAATATTGAACAAATTTATAAGTATACGCTGTTAAAATTTTATCATAAAAATCGTAATAAGTTTGTATTACAGACACACAATTATGACACAAGACGAAATATTAATTCAACATTAGTAGAACCTAAATGTCTCACATCTGCTGGTCTAAAGCACAGCATAAATTTTGGCCCTCGATTGTACAATGCTTTAACTAAATTACACCCAGAACTTCTAACATGTAACCCACTAACATATAACAAGAAAATTAGAAACGTGTTAATATCTTCAATTTGATTAAATAAATTTATAGCCTATGTGTATGAATTAATCAACCTATATTATATTTGTATTCTATAATTTTGAAATATATATTAGTCCTACTTTACACGTGCGATATTATTCTTCTCTAGTGTTAATATTATATTATATAATTCCATTGCCGCTGTAATTATGTTTTAGTTCCTATTTTATTTTACTTATTTATTTTTATTATTATTATTATTATTTTTTATTTTAATATTATATCTGAACTGCGACCGAGCACGAGCGCTGCTCATTCGGTCTCAAATTTTGTTAATACTACTGTATCTTCTTTTTATATTGCTTGTATTATTTTATTTCTATTTCTCTTGTTTGTTTTGTAATTATATTCTTTATTATGTATATTTAAATTTAAATAAATACATAAATAAATGTAGTGTTAAAAATTTGTGTTGATCACACTGATACTGCCTGGTAAAAAAAAACTGTTTTATTTACCACTGTATGAAATGACACATCACATTCGGAGGAATATTTTTGAGGAACAAGCTGTTATGCACTAACCAAATTCATGCATGTACACATGTTTAGAAGATATTTTTAATAAATGTCTTTTAATTACCATTGATAGTTTGTTAGTAAATTACAATTTACAAATGTGGGGTAATTTGGGTATAATTATAGGTGGTAACTAACCAAGTTTTCATTCCATTTCATGCCACGTACACAAATTATAGATTGGTGAAAGACAAATATCCGAAGTGTTTTGATTCCTGATTTTAATGGGAGATATTTTGTGTTTACAAAATAAGCCTCGTCAAGAACTTACGTACGTACTTCAAACTCACAGATAACACACATCAGATGCTCTTCTTTCTCATTGTTATCAGCTTGCATCATTTACCGCTGATAGAGCCACATACAAACATTTTTGCCACTAATTATTGAATGACTCATGTATTTTTGTTGGTTTGGTAGGTTATAATTAAGGAGCGGATTCCTATGTAATTAAGTATTTTTCTTGCTTGTGATAAAACACACTTAACAAAGTTAAAAATTCCGAATGTCAAGTTTCAAGTTTAAAACCCGAATTTTATTTCACATAAAAACACATATTTTCACAAAAAATTTATGTAAATACATATTTCAGGAAATCTATTATAAACATATAAATCTTGGAGTTTTTTTATTTAAATAATTTTTTACAAGAACTTTTAAATATTTTAAAATTAAATCAATTATATCACTCAGAAATACGTTATCTTTTTAAGAATTCTTGGTTGCTTCGTGTTTCTATGAGTTGTGTGGTGTATCCGTGATCCATTTTTGTAATATTATCGCCTCAAGTTCTGAGAACTGCTAGGTAGCATATCAGTGTTATTATATGAGAATAAATTAACATGGACAAGATGGAGAGATTTTGCAACACATAATTAGGAATGTTTATTGTTGCTGAAGCTGATTTCATTCCTCGCTTCGTTTGTGAAACACAACGGATAAGAGCTCGGGTATAAACATTATTTAATTTTAAAAAATCTCTCGTTCATGCCTATGAAGTGAGGAAATACATCTTGTTGTGACCATAAGCATAAGCTGCGCAGTGTAGACGTAGTGGCGTCGCTATAGGAAGCTTTTCTCCGGCATTGTTAGTCAGTAGCTAGAAACATTATTTACGTTAAGACGTGTGTATATTAGCCTCTTAAGATGCCTAAAATCAAATCGAGTTTAAGATCGCGTCTACAGCAATATGTAGATGAATTTAAAAACATTTTTACTACCGACGGAAAAGTGTTATTTTGCCAACCATGTGGTAAATCAGTAAGTGCAGATTAGAGCTCTCAGGTAATCCAACATTTGTCTGGAAACAAGCACATTGCCGCTGATTCACGTGTGCATTCACGGCAAAACAGTGGATATAAAAAAATGTGTAAAGTTGCTCAAGTATTGGAGGGTGTGTCTGTAGGTGAAATTGACGGTGTAGGTGTTTGTGACATTCCTCTCTTTAAATATGCACGTCTGACGTCCTGTGATGTGGAAAGATCGTTTTCACAGTATAAGTCGTTGTTCAGAGATAATAGGCATGCATTTGTGATGGAGAATTTGGAGATGACCTTTGTTGTTCACTGCAATTCTCGGACAACTACTAGCAACTGATACTCAAGTGTGATTGGTGAGTACCTAGTAACATTTTTTTCAAGCTAAGTAAGGTATTTTTGTCATATTTAAAAAAAAAAATATTTTTTATTTTTAGCAAATATTTTCGCACTTTTTAGCACATAAAAAATAAACATATTAAAATTTTTTAGCACATAAAAATCCGCTCCCTAGTTATAATACGTTCGACGAGTAAAAGAAAAATTCTAGGTCACAGTGTTAACAACATATTATAAAAAAACTGACTGAAAAATTGTAGACTATCATTGTAACAGGCTATGAGTCTCCAAACTTAAAAAGGCTGCTTTTTATACCCAAATTACACCAACTCTCCCTATTTCCTAGAACTGTCGGTTGAGAAGCTCTTATCATCCAGTCTGCTGTCCAAAAATCTGAAAGTTATAATTTATAAAACAGTTATATTACCGGTTGTTCTTTATGGTTGTGAAACTTGGACTCTCACTCTGAGAGAGGAACATAGGTTAAGGGTGTTTGAGAATAAGGTGCTTAAGAAAATATTTGGGGCTAAGCGGGATGAAGTTACAAGGGAATGGAGAAAGTTACACAACACAGAACTGTACGCATTGTATTCTTCACCTGACATAATTAGGAACATTAAATCCAGACGTTTGAGATGGGCAGGACATGTAGCACGTATGGGCGAATCCAGAAATGCATATAGAGTGTTAGTTGGGAGACCGGAGGGAAAAAGACCTTTAGGGAGGCCGAGACATAGATGGGAGGATAATATTAAAATGGATTTGAGGGAGGTGGGATATGATGATAGAGACTGGATTAATCTTGCACGGGATAGGGACCGCTGGCGGGCTTATGTGAGGGCGGCAATGAACCTTCGGGTTCCTTAAAAGCCACTTGTAAGTAAGTAAGTAAGTCTCATCCAGATGAATACTCATTAATTTCAGTAAATACACTATACGGGCTCCCAGCTTTATTTACCTTCCAAAGAAAGTCATGCCAAGAATTATTATTGCGTTCGGTTAGGTTTGGAACCTCGAACCTCGGATCTGATGCCAAGCAATCTCACCACAAGACCACCAGGGACGGCTTCTATCCGTGATTAGATCATATAAAACCCCCCTGTTTAAAATTACAGAAGCTGTCGAAATTCTTTCTGAGAAATGTCATTAGATCGGAAGCGGTTAGGTTACTGCTGCTGTTTATGGTATCTCGCTGATTTATGGCACCGCGGCGTGAAGCTTTATCCTACAATTCCATGTGAGAATATAGAACATGCTTTATCTACCGACAAATAAATCTGTAAAATTTTTAGCAACAATGAATTAGGCGGCGGCATGATCAAAGTAACCGAAAAAGCGTCAACTTGTAAAGTGTACAAACCAAGGTTTGTATTAGCTGCAATGGAATTAATGTCGAAAGAATGTGAAAATATGAAATAGACTAGAAGCAACTTTTCTTTCATAAATAAATTTGTTGAAAATCATCTGTTTGTGTATTCGTAATGACTTAAAATTAAGCAAAACGGTAACTTATTCCACATCATTTGTTATTGCTATTATTATAATTACTATTATTATTATTATTATTATTATTATTATTATTATTATTATTATTAATTTTCAAACTTCTCCTAAAATAGGAGTTTCCCTGAAGGACAAAGTATACCAAATAATAATAATAATAATAATAATAATAATAATAATCTTCTTCTTCTTCTTCTTCTACATCACGGTTTAGGCCTTCCATTAGCCTGTTCCGGCTCCAAATTGTTGCTGCCTCCATCTTTTCTTAGGTCTTCCTAAGTTTCTTTTTCCTCGTGGTGAGTAATTGTATGCTCCTTTTGGTATTCTATTGTCCGTCATCCTTGTTAAGTGGTTTTCCCAACTTGTTCTGTATCTTACTATTGTTGTATTTAGTTCCTCTACGTTTAGTTGTTGTCTTATTTCTGTATTGTGTTTTTTGTCTGTTCTTTGGTATCCTGCTATTGGCCTGAGGAATTTCATTTCAGCAGCTTGTATTCTAGCTATATGTTGTGCCGTCATTGTCCATGTTTCGGATCCATAAGTAATTGTAGGAACTGCCATCGTCTTATATAATTTTATTAAGGAGTCTTTTCTGGCTTTATTTTTCAAGGTTCTTTTTAGTGTTCCTGTTATATAATTAAACTTGTTTAACTCATTATTTATATCCGTTTCTGTTGTGTATGTTATTTCGCAACCTAGGAAATTGAATTTTGAAACTTGTTCTATTGGTTTATTTTCTAAAATAATAATAATAATAATAATAATAATAATAATAATAATAATAATAATAATAATGATTTATTTAGCTGGCAGAGTTAAGGCCGTAAGGCCTTCTCTTCCACTCAACCAGCAAAAAGTGTATATACATATGCATGAACTTACAAAGAATTCAACAATTTGATTTGGATGAAAGTTACATGTATGCAAGAGTTATTTACGAATTAAACAACAAAATACTATGAACTATTAATTAAACACTGAAATAAACTGTGTAGCAGAATTAAGCTAAAATACATAGAATGTTAACATATTTCAAATAATATTAGATAATAGAAAGAGATTATTATGAGACAATTTTGAAAATACAGCACTATCAGGATGATGTCTAAAGAAAGAAGTAACAATGTAGTCAGTGATAGTTTAAATCAGTATGATTGGAGTGAAATGCTAATAAGGTTATCTTTTAAGCTGTTCTTAAAGGTGTTTATTGTCTTGTAGCCCCTAATACTTTGTGACAAGGAATTCCAAATATACAAGTATTAGTAAATACGTACAATTTTATGAAAATGTTTTCGTGAGAAATATGATTACTATTATTGTGTTAGACCCTACTAATTTACTTTACATATGTGATTTCTCAGAAGCTAGATTGAATATTTTAGAGCTATCAAAGAAATAGTCTTGGCCAAAGAGGATTCAAGATTGAACTCTTTGCAGAAATTAATATATTTTTTTTTTAAATCGTGCCTTTAGCACCCACTAATAACCCAACAATTTTAATAGTTTGTAACTTATACATAATATGTAAATAATAAGGAACAGCTGGACCATGAATTTGATTCTTCTCAGTGCTGACATTTTCCGGTTATTATTATTAATATTATTATTATTATTATTATTATTATTATTATTATTATTATTATTATTATTATTTAGTTTCCTATCTCAATCTCATTATGCCTGTTGTCGAAACTCAAGGTCAAATTGACTCAATTTATTTTGATTTTAGCAAAGCATTTGATGTTGTTTCTCACAAAATTTTATTAAATAAATTAAGTAATTTTGGTCTCTCCACTAGCTACGTTAATTGGTTTGAAAATTATTTAACAGATAGACAGTCTTGTGTTCGACTAGGTAATTCTCTCTCGGTTCCATTTAATAGTTTATGTGGAGTTCCTCAAGGTTCTACATTGGGACCTCTCCTATTTTTATTATTTATAAATGATATAAGTAAGAGATTAAGTTCTAGCTGTCTTTTATTTGCGGATGATCTCAAAATATTTCGTAAAATTAATAGTTCGGCTGATTGTCAAATTCTTCAAAATGACATTAATTCAATTTTACAATGGTCTGTTGAAAATGGAATGAAAATTAATCAATCCAAAACTTTTGTTATTTCCTTCTCACGGAAAACTACTTCCCAAAAATTTAATTATTCTCTTAGTAATGTCGTAATTACTAAGAAAGATTGTATTAGAGATCTTGGTGTCTTACTTGATTCAAAATTATATTTTCATGATCATGTGCAATATATTTATACCCATTCATTAAGAATGCTTGGTCTAATTAGGTCTATAACTTATTCTTTTTCTACTCCTATGTGTTTATTAATTGTATACTATACATTGGTTAGATCCAAGCTTGAATTTGCATCTGTTGTATGGAACTCCATTACTTCCACTGACTCGGCTAAATTGGAGAATATTCAAAGAAAATTTATTTCCCTGTGTTCTTATAGATTTTTACCAAATTCCGATTATAACTATGAGACTAATTGCGAATATTTCAATTGCGGTAGTTTGTTTACCAGACGTCAGGATCTTGATTATTTATTTTTTTGTAAAGTCATTAAGGGTGATATTGATTGTGAATCCTTCATAAGCAATATCAGTCTTCGTATTCCTGCTAAGGGTTTAAGATTTCATAAAATGTTTTATAATAGGAATTCTAAATCTCTGTCTCCGGTCTGCAGATGTATTAAATATGCTAATTTGCATGGATTGAACTTGGATCCATTTAATGTGTAGTATATACTTTTCGAGTTTTTATGTCAGTTTTATTATTTATGCCATTGTTAGATATGTATCATACTATTCTCATCATTTGCATAACTTTACAATATTAATTATATGATTCCTGTCTTCATTTATATGATTTCATTAATTCATTTGTAATACATTTTATTTAATTGCCATTATTTTAATTATCTCACTGAACTAATTTTAATAATATTATTTGTGCTATTTATTTTGTTGCATTTTGGTCAATTGAGTAATGTAGACTATTATATTGATTGTATTTTCATCTCATTGCCATTTTCTATCATTCATTCTCATCATCATTTGTTGTTTTGTTTCGTTTTGTACCTGTGCTAAACTGTAATTGGCCTTGTGCTGTTTTTCGCACATTAATATTCTAAATAAATAAATAAATAAATAAATAAATAAATAAATAAATAAATAAATAAATTATTACTATTATTATTATTATATTACCATTGTTATTATCATTGTTATTATTATCATTATTATCATTATCAATATTATCATCATTATCATTATCACCATCGTTTTCATAGCTATATAAAAATAAGTTTTTGCTGAATGATAACTTTGACGTAAACCTTCAGTGACGAAAAAGACATCACACAGTCTCGTTCCTCTTTTAATTTTAGCTGTTTATTATGATACAGGCTAATGTAATTTCTTAATAATTTTAAACCAACTGTTTATTTAATGTAGTATTATCTCTAATTTCCCATAAATTTTAATAACACATTATCGTATGTACTTTCTAAATCAACGAATAATACATTTAAAATTAATCTTGTTATGAAGTAAGCTCAGCTTCCACATTTCAGAATGTTTTGATCTTAAATCAGCGACCACATAATATTTTAACTGTATACCTTGTGGTTGCCGATGAAGACAAGATCTCCTGTAGTATTTTTAACAATTGAAATAATGTGTCATGAATCCAGTAATTTCAGTTAATAAAAAAGGTTGGAATAGTGATATCTTTCAGTGGATTTATTATGAGACATGTGTTTAATCTGTTGATTTACCACACGTTTGATTTCTTCTCAGAGATCTTTGTTGCCGATTCTTGTAAAATGTATAAAGTGAACGTTACGGTTTACAAACACAAGCACTTCAGTTAGGTTCTTATTTTTCCTCTGTGAAACAGGATGTCCGGTCTATTGATTCTTATGATCCTATCGATTCTGCTCTCACGATCTGAATATATACTTTAATGCGGTCTATTGCCAAAACTATATTTCGCGTGCAGGGTACGAATTAACGGGAGGATGGAGAGGATTCCCCCCCTGTTGGAAAGTTATCCCCCCTCTCATAAATTCATATTAACATCCCTGCCATGGATAACTGCTATACCCCTCACAAAATATAATTATTTTAATACGGGTATACTTCATAAAGTACAGTATAAGTAAGCAAATAAAATAATATTGACCGGCAAGCTGACAACAATCAATAACTTAGGAATTACACATCTTATCTTAAGCCTGCTCATGGTATTATTATAATGAAGATGCAGGACAAGTAACTCAATGCGACCAAGCGTCGAGCCGTATCGAATGAGGATAATAATAATAATTTTATTTCGGAATATGTATTATATGACTTTCTTGTGTTAAATTCTATCGTACCTGGTTTACATGTTTCAACCTTTTATGGATCATCCTCAGAACTGGTCGTTGTTGGTCTTGGCGCCTCTTGTTTTGTTTCCCGTGAGGGTGTGTTCGTGTGGTGTAATGTGGAGTCAAAGAGTCTGTGTGTATTCTGAAATTGAGTTGTGTGTTGAGAATTTCATTGGGGTGTGTTTTTGTGTGTCTGTATATTTCATATTGTTCTAGTGTGTTTAGTTTCTGGCTTTTTGGTTGGATGTGTAGTATTTCCATGTCTGTGTTGATGTCTCTGTAGGTGTGGTTAGCATTTGTGATGTGTTCTGCACAGGAAACAAAACATGAGGCGCCAAGACCAACAACGACCAGTTCTGAGGATGACCCATAATAGGTCGAAACATGTAGGCTAAACCAGGTACGATAGAATTTAACACAAGAAAGTCTTATCATATATATTTCGAAGTGATACGTGTTAAAAGTTGTGTAATCAAGATGTATAATAATTTTATGTGTGTGTGGTATTTTCTATCTAGGATGCTAACACCCCTCCCCCATCAGAAATTTTAATTCGAACCCTGTTCGTATGTCTCCATTGTAAGAATGAACTTTATTAGTTTCTTTGGGCCGTATTCATAGACATTTTTAGCGCGGGCTTCCGGTGGATGATCAGCGTTTTTCGTATTCATAAACCAGTGTTAACGATAGGATATGATTTTAATTCTGTACAAGTAACCAGTGGATAGCTGGGGCTAGTTTAGTACGCTCGTAGCCGCATGCTGCGAAATGTCTATGAATAGCACCCTTTTTTATTTTAATCTATTTAACGACATCATATTCAATTACTAGTTTATATAGCATAGGTGGTATTGATGATAGCGAGATGGTATTAGTCTAGGTGTGTCCCAGATATCCGGTATTCGCCACAAGTCTTTCTATGGCACCATTGTGAATTGGCCAACTACAACACCTAGGCTAATGAGTAAAGTTTTTCATACCAAAAGTGAAAATCAGAGGCATATTTCCATGTTTATCATTATTCTGTACACTTATTGTTCATTAAAACAGTGATTTGTAATATGTCCACTTTTTGAACTCCCATTGTTCTTGCGTTTAATTTGGAAAGGGCACATGTCCAAGATAAAAAAATCCATAGAAATCACTCTTTTTGTAAAAAAAAAAATTGAAACTCATGTGTGAAGTGTATCTTAGTACCCTTTCCAAGATGCAATACAAAGAACTGAAAGAAAAAAAAATTTAATATAAATAGTATTTCGTGTCTCGTACAAAATTGGGAAAACGTGATATGTGCCCTTTCTAAAATAAATGATTCAAATATGTATAGACCAGGCCTGCACAAGGTTTGCGCTCTCCGAGCCGGCTCACAGCTCATGAGCAGAATGCAGATATTAGCTGCGCTCTGTGTAAGGGTGGACTGGAAGAAGGGGTGATCTCGTACAAAATATACACAAAATGAAATACAGTACTAGTAAGAGTGTTTATGAAATGAATTCCCGTTCAGTGTTTGCAAAACTATCTTGGACTATTATTAATTAATAAAGAAATATTTATTTTACAGAAATAATAGAAATTCTATAGCTACTTAAATGTACAATATAATTTTGTTATATTTTTATTTATCAGTAGCCTACATCAAAACGGGGTTTTATGCTTTTTGCAGCTGAAAGGAACAGTAGCCTACTGATCGTAATGAAACATCAGTTACAGATGTTCGATGTCTGCCTTTATTAAAGTTGATTATAGAGAACAGTTGCTCACAAATATAAATGTCGAGCCAAACATAGCAATCATTTTCACAGCCAACCTGTGTAGTCGTGGATATTATTGCTAATGTTCAGTCTTGTAAAACTCAACCAGGCTATTAGTATTATTCAAACGATCTTTAGCCCGTAGGTCACATTGAAGATCAATAAGTTAGAGCTGGGTAAATCGTTAAATGTTAAATGTTACGTTCCGTCTTTTAGATTCCTCCATACTGTACTGTAGCAGTAGGTAAGCAACGTGAAACAGTTACTGAGAATAGACCTACACACTGCACTCCACTAGAGAACCGAGTGGTCGTTTCCCTCTCCTCTACCTATAGCAATTCTATGTCATTCTGACGTATCTTCCTTTCCGTTTCGGCGAGCGGTAAACACAGCTTTCCCGCTCCGAAGGAGCGCGCGCGCTCTTTGAGCGCTGTTTGTGCAGGTATGGTATAGACACAGGTAGTGCACACATAAAAAAGTGTAGGACTAAAAACCACAAAGGAGAAGATCTATTGGAAGACGAGTTAAAAGTTGGAGAGAACAGATAAATATGAAGAAGTTAAGTGTTAAAGACGAAACAGGCCCAAGAGTGCCTAAAACTTATACAGAAGTAATGATGAAGATGACAGATATCGTTATTCAAATATATTCAGTTTCAGCTGTGACAAGACATAGTAAACTCTTACAGAGCTCAAAATTTAATGTTGCAACGAGTTTCGACTTAGTTTGACGTCATTAGTCCTATATTTTTTGCCTTGTTTCACTTGTAACTTTTTTTAAGGTGATAGAAAATTGAAGACCTGATAAGTTTCATACCACTATCGAAGAGCTTGCTAATTGTTTGTGGGGGAGAGTCCCATATACACCGGTCAAATGACCTTGCTGTACGCTTTTTATCACAGTTTCTGTAGTCCCTACACTGAAACACTTGTTTTTAAAACATACAACGGAAAACTATCGTCATTCCACTTCAAAGAAGTCTTTCCTTAAAATGTGATTATACGAAGCATGTAACCTAGCGAGGTGTCTCAGTGATAAAAACCTTCACTTGTATTCAGGAGGCCGTGTGGTTAAATCCTACGGCCGACCACTGTGATCGTGGTTTTCAGTGATTTTCATTACTTACTTACTTACTTACAAATGGCTTTTAAGGAACCCGAAGGTTCATTGCCGCCCTCACATAAGCTCGCCATCGGTCCCTGTGCACGGTTAATCCAGTCTCTATCATCATATACCACCTCCCTCAAATACATTTTAATATTATCCTCCCGTCTACACCTGTGGAGTAACGGTCAGCGCGTCTGGCCGCGAAACCAGGTGGCCCGGGTTCGAATCCCGGTCGGGGCAAGTTACCTGGTTGAGGTTTTTTCCGGGGTCCTCCCTCAACCCAATACGAGCAAATGCTGGGTAACTTTCGGTGCTGGACCCCGGACTCATTTCACCGGCATTCTCACCTTCATTTCATTCAGACGCTAAATAACCTAGATGTTGATACAGCGTCGTAAAATAACCCAATTAAAAAAATATATATTATCCTCCCATCTACGTCTCGGTCTCCCCAAAGGTATTTTTCCCTCCGGTCTCCCAACTAACAGTCTATATGCATTTCTGGATTCGCCCATACGTGCTACATGCCCTGCTCATCTCAAACGTCTGGATTTAATGTTCCTAATTATGTCAGGTGAAGAATAGAATGCGTGCAGTTCTGTGTTTCGTAACTTTCTCCATTCTTCTGTAACTTCATCCCTCTTAGCCCCAAATATTTTCCTAAGCACCTTTTTCTCAAATACCCTTAATCTCTGTTCCTCTCTCAGAGTGAGAGTCCAAGTTTCACAACCATACAGAACAACCGGTAATATAACTGTTTTATAAATTCTAACTTTCAGAGTTTCTGACAGCAGACTGGATGACAAAAGCTTCTCAACCGAATAATAACACGCATTTCCCACATTTATTCTGCGTTTAATTTCCTCCCGAGTGTCATTTATATTTGTTACTGTTGCTCCAAGATATATGAATTTTTCCATCTCTTCGAAGGATAAATCTTCAATTTTTATGTTTCCATTTCGTACAATATTCATTATGATTTTCATTATAAAGAATTAACTAGTAATCTAGCTATTTCAAAATAGAAATGCCAAATTGGATCTAATTTCCACTATAAACAAAGATAATATTTATTCGTACGATCTGAATTCATAGTTGTATACTGTGGACATTTCTGCAGATTACTTACATATGACCATTAGATGGCAATATATGAATAGGAGATATGAGGTTCAACATCGGGCACCTGGCGGTAGATGGCATCACGTCGGATGTACACATGTCCACGGACCGACCTGTTGAAGGGAGCAAAATGGAAACCAATTAACAATGTACTATTCTAACCTCGCAGCTACTATGATCCGTCCCAGGAATCTGTGGAGTAGGAACACAAAATAAAACCTCTGCGCAAGTGGTATGTGGAAGGGATAGGGCCAATGACCGCTCTGGGGAGAGGCATTGGTTGAATGAAGCTACCAATCGCTTGCAGGAAGGGAATCATTTCTATCTGAACTCACTATCACGAGCGTCTTACCCCTTAGCGGCCTCGTGCTGATGTTGCCCGCAATACACTCCGGCTATGATAGACTCCGCCCTCACATGCGCCAAGTCACTCTACAGAAATTCCTGCTACGGACATAGGATTATGAGCAGGTATACTTTTTGATGAAACTCAACAGTACCGATATTTGTAATATTTCTATCTCGTACGATCTCTAATGTTGTTGTATAGTCGTTTATCCGAAGACAGATTTGAACCTCACAAGTGACACTAAAAAGGCAACTAAGCCAGGATATAATAGGGTAGGGTGGCAAGTTTCTTTCCACCTCCATTGCATACATCGCTGACTAGTAACATATTAAACTGATCAAACTTGATGTTTAGTGGTAAGACGTATACGGGAGGCCTACTTCGTTGCAGGTAGGCTACATTAGTTTTGTATATTATGCTCGGTAGACAAATGGCGGGCACACAGATTAATGATATGGATTATCACTTCATACAATTCTACTTCCGAGATAGATTCATTCGTTATATAGTCAAATGTGTCTATATGGATTTGCTTTTACATTGGATCATTAGGCAAAGGTTATGACTTTTGACTAACCCTGTAATCTGTACCGGCCTTTACTTTCCTAATATCCAGGACCGGATATTTATGGAGATCACGAAAATCACAAGATAATAGATATACAATAGATTTTTACTACTCTTTTCGAATTAAGCGATTCTTATTAATAATATGCAGATAAAACAATCGCGACAAATCGCGAAACAGAGTTCTAATAGCGAAATATGAACACATTCGTGAATTATTACTATTGCGTCGTTTTATAGCGAATTTCATATTCTGAGTTTTCTTTCTCGGATTTTTTTTATATATCCAAGTAGCCCACATTACATGGTATTCCAGGTGTTCTATTACGTTAGTGAAATCAAAAGACGGAGAATTCAACATTTCACTAATAATTTGAAAATGTTAACTTGAGGGCTGCAATTTTTTTTTTAGTTTTTAATGAATGTGTGATAAATACAGTCTCAATCCAACAAATATTTTCTATTGGCCATACCGCACCTTTACCAGAATCCAACGAACCTTTAATGTTGATTATTTGGAAAGTACGAGTAATATTCATACTGAGTTAAAGCTCCAATTCCAAAATAATTATATTTTCCAAAATTTCCATTAATCTCCGCCAAGAGTACAAACCAATCTCCAATAATCTCCGCCGACACCAATATTAAAAGACACAAATGATAAAGTTAACCTTCATAAATACTTGCCCCTGGTAATATCTCTCAAAGGAACCATCGCATAGTCTGCATATTGCTCTGAGAGCTCATGACTCATGAGCAGACTGGGTTGTAAAATCATTGGTTTCAAGCATTAAATTTCCTCTTGCAACCAGAACCTTGTCTGTCAAGCATAGAGCACGGCATTGATAAATAGCCGTTTAGGAATGAAGTAAGACACAAATGATAAAGTTAACCTCCATAAATACTTGCCCCTGGTAATATCTCTCAAAGGAACCATCGCATAGTCTGCATATTGCTCTGAGAGCTCATGGCTCATGAGCAGACTGGGTTGTAAAATCATTGGTTTCAAGCATTAAATTTCCTCTTGCAACCAGAACCTTGTCTGTCAAGCATAGAGCACGGCATTGATAAATAGCCGTTTAGGAATGAAGTAAGACACAAATGATAAAGTTAACCTCCATAAATACTTGCCCCTGGTAATATCTCTCAAAGGAACCATCGCATAGTCTGCATATTGCTCTGAGAGCTCATGGCTCATGAGCAGACTGGGTTGTAAAATCATTGGTTTCAAGCATTAAATTTCCTCTTGCAACCAGAACCTTGTCTGTCAAGCATAGAGCACGGCATTGATAAATAGCCGTTTAGGAATGAAGTAAGACACAAATGATAAAGTTAATCTCCATAAATACTTGCCCCTGGTAATATCTCTCAAAGGAACCACCGTATAGTCTGCATATTGCTCTGAGAGCTCATGGCTCATGAGCAGACTGGGTTGTAAAATCATTGGTTTCAAGCATTAAATATCCTCTTGGAACCAGAACCTTGTCTGTCAAGCATAGAGCACGGCATTGATAAATAGCCGTTTAGGAGTGAAGTAGTGGTGAAATTATTGCCAATGACTTACGACAAGCTACGTCACAAGTCCAGGTTGTTAGTTTAAAAAGCATGTCATTATCTGAGAAATGTGTAGATAGCGAATGTGACACCCACCACATTTAAAGGTCTCCTCTGAGTCGTAACTACAGCATATCGGAGCTTATGTAAACCAATGTTTATACTGTAATACCTGTAACGTGTTAACAGAAGAACTTTTATGGAGTGCTTAAGTCGCAATTACTCTTACATTGCAACACACATTAGTACATTTGTTTTAACATGATATAGAGTAATACAGAATTCATGAGGTCGGAGTGGTCCAACCAACACAAAAAATAAGACTTTCGTTTATAAGGATTGGAATTCCATCTGTAGGTACATGTAACAGTAATAATAATAATAATAATAATAATAATAATAATAATAATAATAATAATTATAGTAGTAGCAACAGCAGCAGTAGGCCTAATAGCAACAGCAGTGGTAGTAGCAGCAGCAGCAGTAGTAGTAGCAACAGCAGCAGTAGTAGTGGTAGTAGTTTAACGTAGTTTAATAGAGTGGTAGTGGTAGTAGTAGTGGTAGCAATGGTATCAGTAACAATAGCAGCAACAGTAGAGGCAGAAATAGTAGCAGTAATAGCAGTAGCAACAGTAACAGTAGCAATAGTAACAGTAGCAACCGTAGCATTAGCAGTAGTAGGTGTACGCAGCTAGTAATACGAAGCTAGCAGCAGTAGTAGTAGTATTAGTAGCAACAGCAGTAGTGGTAGTAATAATAGTGGTAATAGTATGTAGTAATAGTAGAGTAGTAGTGAAGATTTGATCGCTCTATGTAGGCCTAATGCTACAAAGCACTTAAGACTAGTTTATATAAAGACTTGTATTTCTTTGTGATTAATCTACAGAATCTTCTGGATCTACTTATTCTATACAATTAAAATAAACTCTATATAAAGAAGCATGCGTCACTTCATAGCATTCATATTATTTTACTAAGTGGTTTCAAGAACTAACTAGTGCAGACTTTAGTGGCCAGTCACTGGTGTAGACACCATATATGCTATCTGTATTTCTACGAGGTACTAAGAAGACCTTGGAAACCGACCTCCGCAGTTCGAAGACACGAAGCTTAACGATACTACTGTATATTTATCGTTTATCTATCACTGTCGATAGATTTTTCCATTTTATCTGCACTACTTGCGTGTATAAAAGACGTTACATATACATTACGAAAGTGTGTTCATAAAACTCAGGGTTTATGGTGTGCATTGTTTGTTCCTATCAACAACGATAGTGACAAAGAGAAAACTTTTCTTACAACCTTTGTAGCTTAAAACACATTTCTTCGTTTCAGGCACAAATAAGCAAATTCTTTTGAATATTTCCTTACATTTTTGTTATTGAATATTAATGTTTGTAATAATTCCCTTTCCCTTTCTTATCTCTTTATTTAATTAATCAAATATTCTACTATTCACTAGCGTTGAGCAACAAATTAAATGTGTAAAGAACAAAGCCTTGTTAAATTACAGGGTTAACTGCTCCTTTCCTTTTTTCCGTTCACAGTATTATAAATAAAAAAAAACAAGTGATTTAGTTTAATAAAAATGTGTAATATGATACTTAATAATATGAACATGTTAAATAGAATATAAAAAAAACATTAGGAGAAGGAAGGCATTACGAGGAGGAAGAAAAACAGCAATGGAGAAAGAAAGAAAATACGGCATTAGAAGGAACAAGCAGAACTAGAAAGACGTCAAAAAACGGGATAAAGAGGATGAAGGAAGACGGGATTAAGAAGTGGAAGATGTAGAAAATGAAGAAAAACGGAATTAACAAGAGAAAGAAAAATAAAATAGTGAAGCGGAAAAATCAGGAGTAGGAAGAGACAGGAAAACGATGTTACGAGAAGAAAGTAAAATAGGATTAGTGAGAAGGAACATGGGATTAGATTGAGGAAGAAAATAGAAATTAGGAGGAAGGAAGAAAAGCATGATGTGGAAGAAGAAAATCATAAGGAAAAAGGAAAAAAATATGGTGAGGTGGAAGGAAGGAAAACATGAGGTGAAAAGAGAAAAACAAGAAGGGAAGAAAGAAAAACATGATGAGGTGGAGGAAAGGAAAACATGATGAGGTGGAAAAAAAGAAAAACATCAGGAAGGAAGGAAAGGAAAGCATGGTGAAGCAGGAAGGAAAAAAAAACATGATGATTGGGGAGGAGAGAAATAAACATGATGAGTAGGGAGGAAGAAAAACATGACGAGTCAAAAAACCGTGCTGGGTGGAAAAAATATAACGAGAAAGAAAGAAATAAAATATGATTAGAAGTGAGGAGAATGGAGGAAAAACATGTCGAGAAGGAAGAAAAAACATGATGAAGAGCAAAATGTATGCTTAGAAGATAAGGAAAAAGAAGATGATTAGGAGATAAGAAAAAAGAAACACGATGAGAAGAAAGGAAGAAAAATATGAGGAGAATGGAAGAAAACGCGATAAAGAGGGAAAAAACGTGATTAAGAAGTAAAAAAAGAAAAATGATGACGAATAAGGAAGAAAACATGAGGGGAAAGGAAAACATTATTAAGAGCTAAGAAAAAGAAACATAAGGAGGAGGAAGGAAATAACATGTTGAGTGAGAATGAAACAAACACGATCAGAAGATAAGAAAAAGAAACATGGTGAAGGAAGGAAGAGAACATGTTGAGTGAGAATAAAAAAAACACTATCAGGAGATAAGAAAAAGAAACATGATGAGGAAGGAAGAAAACATGTTGAGTGAGAATGAAAAAAACACGATCAGGGGATAAGAAAAAGAAACATGATGAAAAGGAAGGAAGAAAACATGTTGAGTGAGAACGAAAAAAACACGATCAGGAGATAAGAAAAAGAAACATGTTAAGTAGTAAGGAAGAAAAACATAAATAGGAGGAAGAAAGGGAAATGTGATGGGGAGGAAGGAAGAAAAACATAATGAGTAGGAAGGAAGAGAAACATGATGAGAAGGTAGAAAACCATATTTTGGAGGAAGGAGGGAAAAATGATGAGAAGGAAGGACGAGAAACTTGAGTAGGAAGAGAGAAAAACATAATTAGGAGGAAGGAAGGGGAACATGATGAGGAAGAAAGAAAAACATAATTACGAGGAAGGAAGAGAAACAAGTGAGGGAGGAAGAAAAACATAATTAGGAAGAAGTAAGAGAAACATAATGAGAAAGGAAGGAAAACATAATCAGAAGGAGGAAGAGAAATGAGGTGAGAAGGAAGGAAAAACATAATTAGGAGGAAGGAGGGGAGAAATGATGAGGAAGGAAGAGAAACATGATGAGTGGGAAGAAAGAGAAGCATGATGAGAAGGAAGGAAGAAAAACATAATTAGGAGGAAGGAGGGGAAAAATGATAAGGAGGAAGGAAGAGAAACATGAGTAAGTAGAAAGAAAAACATAATTATGAGAAAGAGAAACATGAATAGGAAGAAAGAAAAACATAATTAGGAGGAAGGAAGAGAAACATGATAAGGAAGGAGGAACACCATAATGAGCAAGAAAAAAGAAAAAAAATTATGAGCAGGAAGAAATAAAAACACGATTAGGAGGAAGAAAGAAAGCTTAATGAAGAAGGAATAAAAATATCAATATAAGAAAGAAAAACAATGGGAAGAAAGATATGATGAGAAAGAAGAAGAAAGCTGTATCAAAAAGATACCATAATGAGAAAGATGAAGAGAACAGACTAATGATAGGAAAGTGAACAGAAGAAGACAGAAAAGATGAATAGGAAGAAAAGAAAGAAAAAGAAGGAACTAAGCCGAAGTGGAGGAAATATCCAAAAGCAGAAGTGAGAAAACTAGGATTAAAACAAAAAGAACAAGAAGAAGAAGAATAGGGAGGAGACAAAATATAACTCAAACATCAAAGAACTATTGTACCGTATATTATATATATATATATATATATATATATATATATATATATTTTAAATCGCATTTTACTACCAATATTAATCTCATTGTTACCTGTCTTCTTACCAAGGTGTAGGCCTCGCTTTCAGTCAGCCCTGGTATTCAATTTGAGCATTCTCCATGTGTAGTAATCCCCACAGGAACGCTATCTAATGCACGTCTGGTTTAGTCAGTGTGCTTTGGGGGTATGGGATTGAATCCTGCGGGAATTTATAAGCTAATCATATAATTAACTGATTAATACCAACTTTTTCGGCAATTAAGATACTTTTATAGATATATATTATTACGATATACTAAAGTACATAAGATATTTCCGTGCAGAAATTCTGCGTTATCATATGATGAATGATGTTTTATAGAAATGTTCAGCTCCTGAACTCTTATATTTAATTTATAACAGCATGGAATTGATATGAAACTATAACCACACGGGTAATCACTGTCATTTGACATATATATATATATATATATATATATATATATATATATATATATATTCCGTTCTAAAAGCAACTTACAACTTATTGACAAACCAGTTCGTTTGTCAAAAATATTCCCGTGAAGGAACCCTACTCTCTATGGATGGATATTTATGAAATTTGATATACATATGTGAGCCTATATATGTGACGAGCCTAGTATCAAAGATGAACATCCCTCATTTTTATCGAAATTTGGTTAATAATCGTTCCTTATAGTATTTTTTGCGCTCTTTCCAAATCTTTGGTCCATTTATTTCAGAAACTGATATTTACATGCTTTTGTAAACGTTAAATTATGTTGTTAATTTCATAATGCATAGTTTGTTTCAAAAACGAACATCACCATTTCAGCCGATCAGATTGCTGGAAATGGCTTAAAACTGTCATAGCGACCAGTTAATATTTATATTCTGACGAGTTTGGATATTTTAACGATCGATCCCTTCTATATCGAAATTTTATTAAAATATAAGGATTTTGTGGCAGCTAGAGTTCAATAAGGAGCGCAATACGTTGGACAGTATTCCTTAACTGACTAGAAAACGTAAATTTAATCCTGAGCAATGGAAACATGCTAAAGAAAACCGATTGTAAATTGATAATTTACCAATTATAATAGAGGTCAAAGTAAACCCAGAGAAACTTGCGGATGTTCAGAAGTTATTAAGTAAACACTTCGGAAGTGAGTGGAAGAAAAATGTCCGTCTTCAGAGGTAGGCCTATAGCATATTTTGAGCCACAATAGCAGCTTTATAATCTTGTTTTTAGCTGTGCTTTAAAAGGACTCTACTCTAAAACTTTATAACCTCCATTTTACATTATTTGTATTAACAACTCACGACTATCACATGCTGACAATAATCAATAATATCCACAGTACCATGTAAATTGCATTGTCCAACTAAAGATAATCATTCAAATCTCACAACACACCAACTTAAAAGACCGACATTACTTATGAGATAACATCATAATATAACCGATGTGTTGTTACGTAGTAGGAGCCATTTTCAATCTAACGGTCGCTATCGCTCAAAGTGTACAGCGAGATGTGTAGCCCTACCTATAATTTGTGAAAAATGAACCTTCTGGAGACAAGTTTCGTAGATAACTAAGAAGAAACAAAACGCGTTCACAAATAATGGAATTCCTTTATGACGGGATAGTCAATCTTCTAACAAAATAAAGAAAAACACAAGACAGATGGGGATAAACATTTACTTCTTTTTCGAGAATCGAACCCGGGTTCGTTGTAACTGGCATCGCTACCGTCTGAGCTACAGAGGAGGACAAGATGCATACACTGCACAGTTAAAGATTAAATTTAATGAAGACTTTAAGTGAAAGTAAACACAAAGAAGTCGGTATCGTTGTTGTTAATCGCTATTCATATTTTATTCTTAGAACAATATAATGAGCCGTTGTTTCTTTTTCCTTAATAGACATAATTAGTGTGGCAGTAACCATAAAGCCGGCAACAATAAAGCCATGGTGTAACAATTAATATTTAAGGCGTAACTGTTCAAACTAATACCTACCGCAGGTGTCTAAGGCAGCGTTACATTTCTTGCTATCTTTTGAAATAATTTCAACATTCTAGGCTATCAAACATTTCCCGCACCACATAGGCATCCAACAAACAAATCTCAGTGCGCAGAAACCAGCGGGAGTGACTGTCTCGCGCAGATGACGTATGCTCCCTTTTCCAGCATGCTCCCCGTCTCCAATCACACCACCGACACTATGCGCATGCGCACGTTTTATCTTCTTGTGCTGAACTGAACACGTGTTATTGTTACAGAGTCAGGGAGTCACATAGCGTTTTATATTAAATATTAATTTAATTTAATTGAAATATTTAAAATTTAAATATGAGGACAGTTCCAGTGAAGATAGATACCCATTGTGACTTAGAAAGAGACGATGTTGACATCTTGTAATGTTACATTCACTTAATTGGTTATTGTTTCAGCTGCTCTTTGAGTGCACATATCCGCAACCGTAGCCGTTATAGCTGTACCAGTAGCCGCATATTAAAGAACCCGCCTACTACAGGGCGGGGGGGGGGTAAGAGGGGTATAGCATGCGCGGCGCGAGGAGTCGGAGCTGAGTTTTGCCTGTAGGATACCTATAGCTGGGTTTATGCCAAGCTCATATTTTGGACACTTCAACTTATATCAGACGAACAAATAGTGTAATTTTTCTTAGTTCATAACAATGACTGACATCCAGGGTTGCCAGATTGATTTTGCTCAAAATCGCCAAATCTTGGCGCTACTGTAGCCCAGTTTCGCCAATTTTCTAATTTAAAAATAAGTACTCTCATTGTATGCGTTTTTTATAATAATATAATACCGTTACTTCATGTAATATACAGGGTGTTTCAAAAATACGGGGCATAATTTCAGGTATGTATTTCCCACATGTAGACAATCAAAATAGTTCATTACAACATATGTCCGGAAATGCTTTATTTCCGAGTTATGGCCTTCACAACATTGAAATTCACCGGAACCATACCTCATGTTTTAGAAGACACTCCACTGATCAATCGTCAACACATTCACTTCTTGCATGATGGCGCTCCTGCACACTTCAGTCGTACGGCTCGCCGGTACTTGGATCGAAGATTTCCTGATCGATGGATAGATAGAGGTGGCCCAATTGCTTGGCCTCCACGCTCACCTGATCTGAACCCTCTCGATTTCTACTTGTGGGGCCATTTAAAATCATTGGTTTATTCGTCTCCGGTGCCTGATTTGGAATCCCTTCGGAATCGAACTGTGGCATGTTCTGAGGACATATGCAATATACCTGGAGTTTGGGATCGTGTTCGCAGGTCAATGAGACATCGATGTGAGGTCTGTATTCAAGCAGGAGGTGGACATTTTGAACATCTTCTGTAATGACAACGACCTGCGGAAAGAAAAACGTTCCGGTGAATTTCAATGTTGTGAAGGCCATAACTCGGAAATAAAGCATTTCCGGACACATGTTGTAATGAACTACTTTGATTGTCTACATGTGGGAAATACATACCTGAAATTATGCCCCGTATTTTTTAAACACCCTGTATAGGCTATGTAATAAATTCTATAAATTTAGTATTTATGGCATACGTTTTGCATTGGTTTTTGTGCCAACCTTCTCAAATTTTCCCCACTTCTCCAATTTTGCACAACACAAGTCACTATTAAACCCCTCTACAAATTAAACCAGTTTCAATATTAACATATTTGAAAGAAATATTAAGAGAGCTGGAATAGAAACTACGGTTAGATTGCTATTTTTCACGTTGTTAGAAAATTCTCTACAATGCTTCGTCTGTAAGTTCCAGTATTGATCATTTATTGGTTCTCAGATTAATAAAAAAAAGCACAGTAGGCTTACTTCCTGGGTCGAGGAAGAAAGAGCGATATGTTTGTTTAAACAAGTGTCAAAGATCAGTCCGAAGCCTAGTGAAAGTCATGCGCTATCTTCTGGTATATGGTATATGCAGTACGATATAATAAATTGGGGTGGAGTACATCATCTCTACTTCATCCATTAATTTTATCACACAGAAGATTAATAAAAATTTGTCTGACCAAAAATATGGATTACCCAATAAATATTCTTTACACAGATTTTAAAGTGTTAACTACTGATGAACTTTATAAATATGATTAATATTTGAGGAGAAAAATTCGCTCCAGCTCCAGAGATCGAACCCGGGTTCTTGGTTCTATGTACCAAGCGCTCTGACCACTGAGCTACGCCGAATTCAATCCACAGCACCGGGCCGAACCTTCCTACTTCAATGTTTCCCTTTGTGGCCTGATTCCAAGTTAGGCATATATGTTGACTATGTCCAATGTCAACTGCCATTATGTTAGGAGCGCACCCGGGTTGGATCCCCGGCTCCGGAGCGAATTTTTCTCCCCAAATATTAATTGTCAATATTACAGATATTATCCTGTGTGACAAATTAATAAATCTATAATATTTATAAATATAGTTTACTAACTTACTGCCACAGAAATCAAATAAAATATAAATCTAACCGACACGAAGACTCGAAGACGAAAGTCTACTCTCCCATTGATTGAGCCTAAATGTCATACAAGTGCAGCTCTTAAACATGGTGCTAGTTTCGGTCCAAGGCTATAATAAAATTACAAACCATTTTTCAAATTTGAAATATTTTAAAATTGAACTTTAAAAAAATTATAAAATTATTCATGATATATAATATTAACAAATACGTAATTTTTATTTCTGTCGAGTATATTCATGTTTTTATTGAATGTCATTGGCTTCTGTCTGATTGTCAATTGATAGAAAGTGTTTTTTATTTTTTTTTCTCTTTCTTTTTTCTCTTCTGTGTTAGTTGTCGATCTGAATTAAGTTACTTACTGTATTTAGTAAACTGTTTTTGTAAATTTATGTTGAATAATTGGCTAAGACACACCGTACGGTACTAGCTAGAAACCATTTTTGTTGTATATTTTTGAATTCGTACTCATTTTGCTTACTAGCAAAATAAATAAATAAAAATAGAAAATAATAATAATAATAATAATAATAATAATAATAATATGCCTAAAATATTAATATTAATAAAACTAATAAATTATAATAATATTTTTAAAACACTGATCTTTAATTTAAGTAAAAATATATCGGAAAATTAAAACCACAAAATTTACAAACCTTAAAACTTACAAAGTAAGCGAGACGCACTGACTCGTGGCATGCTATTAACATACAAATGAAAATGCTCATTTCAATTGCCATAGCATGCGAACAATAAAACTTTATGCTAGCTACCTCCGCGTTTGCGCCTTCAGTGCGGTCCTGCTGAACGACTGCTGAAGTTTGTGTGCGCTTCGAGTTAAACACAATATTAATGGCTTTCTTAGGGCGTTTTTATTACCGGCTACTGTGGGATGTCATCGTGCAGGTTAATTGGTTTCCCAAGGGATGGACCCAGAGAAACAATCATAATAATTGTAATTATTTCACTTAATGTCCTTTGTTAACTACAGCGACTAGTCAGAGAGATGATGATGATGATGATGATGATGATGGACGGACGGACGGACAGAGACAGACAGACATAGATAGATAGATAGATAGCTAGATAGATAGCTAGATAGCTAGATAGATAGATAGATAGATAGATAGATAGATAGATAGATAGATAGATAGATAGATAGATAGATAGATAGATAGATAGATAGATAGATAGATAGATAGATAGATAGATAGATAGATAGATAGATATATATATATAGATAGATAGATATAGATATAGATATATAGATAGATAGATAGATAGATAGATAGATAGATAGATAGATAGATAGATAGATAGATAGATAGATAGATAGATAGATAGATAGATAGATAGATAGATAGATAGATAGATAGATAGATAGATAGATAGATAGATAGATAGATAGATAGATAGATAGATAGATAGACAGACAGACAGACAGACAGACAGACAGACAGACAGACAGACAGACAGACAGACAGACAGACAGACAGACAGACAGACAGACAGATAGATAGATAGATAGATAGATAGATAGATAGATAGATAGATAGATAGATAGATAGATATGCATTATTAAGTTTGGCTTGTGTCTACAGACAATCAAACTAAGTCAAGAAACAATCAACATAAGTCATAGCAACACATTCTTAAGCATACCATGAAAATCACTTAGCCTATTCTATAATATGGATGGATAGTAAAATGTTTTTTAATACAATCTTAAAATGTCTCATATCCAAAAGTTTAACGTCATTATCCAACATGTTATAAAACATTATACTTTGTTTCATAAATGAAGAATTTATTTTTTCAAGTTTAATCAATGGTAACTTAATATCATTACAATATCTGGTAGCGTGCTCGTGATGATCTTTACGTAAAGGAAGCTGAGTTTCATTTCTTTTAACATACAACAAACATGCATAAATATACAAAGATGGAAGTGTCATAATTTGAAATCTAATAAACAATGGTTTGCAATGTGCTAAAACATTACTGCCAGATAAAATTCTAACAGCATTCTTTTGTAACAGAAAAATGCCATTAATACGTGAACAATTTCCCCAGAGTCCAATACCATAATTCAAGTGATGATAGCTAATCACTGACGGAATGAAAACCATAGTGAATAGTCGTCTATTCTCTATGTGAAAACTACAGGGACATCATTTTATTTTTACTTCAATTTTTATTGTACCTGAGTTTTTGAATGTACTTCACTCCCACCCCTTCTACTAATGAAGTTTCAACTGTTTTCCAGACAGAATCAAGGCCGCTTATAGTAAACAGCACTGAGTTACTGAGTATAGTACGTTCCAGAAATATGTTCGCGTTTTCCAGTGACGAAAGAACTTTTAATATTGAATCATATTTTCGCACAGGTAATGTTCGTTTGCCTACGTCATATCCCGATTTCTCCCACCTGCTTCTGCACGGCCCTCTGTAAAAGCTGGGCTGTCTTAGCTCTTTTCTGAAAACATTAATTTCTGTTAGGAATTGGACGTTTACGTAATATTATACAACTGTTTAAAATAACTTAAATAAAAGGGCCTCGTTAAGTAATTAACTGTCACGTGATTTCCCTCCTTTCTACGATCCTGCGGCATAACCACTTGGACGGAGAGTAGATAGCATGTCCGAGTAATTTTATCTATGCGAGTCGGGCAGAAGTGAAGATTGAATTTACATTACATAAGGTACTCTTTTATAGAGTAGGTACAGAATTATTTCAACATGAGTTACTAGTACGAAGGACGAAACTGGTAATTGGAATTAGATGCAATAGTCTATAGTGCGATAATATGCACAAAAGAACTGAAGCCTGTAGGCTATCGAAATGAATGGCTACCATCTTAAATATCCATTTTATGATTATTTTTCAATTGAACTTCATTATTCTCTATATTGTACGCTAATGTGCTGTAGACAGTATAATATACACTACATAATGAACATGTTCGCATGGATAGCTCAGTTCGTGAGTAAAAACACCCATTCTTATACAGTACTGCATTTTGATTAAATAAAAATCCTCATGAAATTATCGAACTCAAAATCGCGATATTTCCTAGTTTACGTAAATGGATGAAGTACTTTTCTTCCCTCCTATACCTAGTAAAGTGATGTGTTTGTGTTTTACGCCAGTATCATCGAACTCCAGTTGTGGAAGGGGGTAGCGAACGGGTTTTCCGGTTCTCTAAAGGTATAGCCAGGTTAATATTAAAAATGTTAGTAAAAATAAAATGATGCCCCTGTATAAGAAATGGAGTGCTTTGAGAGAACTTGTCCTGCAACAAACATATCGTCGTTGTTCCTGCAATAACTCCTATGTGCAAAATATAGCATTTTTCAGTAGGAAGAAAAAACACATTTATTCATCCTATGGTAGCCGTTCATAGGAGACTGTGAATTCTTACATTTTCGAAACAAAGAAATATAATTAAATATAGATTTTATTATTTGTTGTATCACTATTTAAGTTATTTAATAGGGCAAAAATCTGAAAATCGATAAATATGTCACATAGGAGTTATTGCAGAAACAACGACGATATGAACAAAAATGTCATTGAAATGATCAAGAAGAGACAATAAGTGAGGACTAGTCGATCTCTGGACCACCATTGTTTCGAGGGTTTTTATAGCCTATAATATGAAATCAACTTATTGATAGGCTAGTCATTGGGCAAATATTTAAGATGTGCAAGAATGAATGAATGATATACTCTTATTTGATGTCAACATTTACAACCATGTAATGTGGACCTCTCAATTTTTATATCCGGTGCCACAATTACATTCGTTACAGATATACCTCTTGTAGACGCTCTTATACCTGACTTTCGACCCAATTTAAATTGATCAGTATTCTCCCATGTAATCCTAACAACTTAATTTAGATCATTCAAAATTTACACTTTTACGACTCTGTTCTTGATTTTCAGTACACTTATATCGAACACACACTGTTTCAATAATGAATGAATGAATGAATGAATGAATGAATGAATGAATGAATGAATGAATGGAGTAAATGAATGAATGAATGAATTAATTAATTAATTAAGGTATGGGAGGGGACACATCTAAAAGGTACGAGAAATGCGTCCTTGCAAGGGAAATTAGAGCGAAGAAAAAATATCTGTGTGAGCTCAAGTCTGATGGCCACTTGTCTCACTCCAATCTTCACCGTTCAATATAAAAGAACATTAGAGATAGCTACCACATGAGATTTAGATCATGTTTCACCTCACGGCTAATATGTATAGGGGCTCCGTCATGCTGGAAGAATATGCCCATCCTTGTAACCAGGGGTACAACAAACAGCTGTTTGTCGTTATGAACAGTGCTGTCTTTAGACGATCTCAGAAGAGCGACACGTACTATTCCTTTGTACGTAGTCGATAGTAGCCGACGTAGTCATCTTTCGTTCCTTTATACCATTTGTTAGGCTTCTTATGCGTAACATTCAAACAGCTTAGGCCTATCTCCGAACCCATTGAAAATTGGACACGTGTTTATATTAGCTCTAACTTTTTTTACTCAGAATAGTCCATTCAACCACTCTTAAAATATGTACTATTCCTTCTGAATCATCCTGTATCAGCAACAGATAGTTCAGTCCATAATTGGTGAACATATGTTGCATCGGAATAGTACTGCCAACCTAGAGATTTATTTACTAAATTCATGAGATAAATCTGGTCAACCTAGAGATTTATTTACGAAATTCATGAGATAACAAATCTGGTTAGGCACAAGAGCACTGTGGCGCAAAATTATTGTGCTCTTGATCTGTATCTAATTCGCGCAAAAGTAACAATTTTGACGCGAAATCAATACATCCATTCGTCAAATAATCCAGATTAAATATCTGCGGACGAACACACAGCATGTCTAAAACCATTCTATTTTGGTACAAGACTTTCTGGAAAATGCATTCCATCAATATATACTTTTTATAGTGCCATAATACCTCCTCCAAATTCTTCGTGTAATGAGAAAAGCAGGAATTAAGTTATGCTAAATAAAAAAATCGTTAAGTATGTACAGAGGGATTCACGAGGATTTACCGTCACTTACGGAGCTTATTTTCGAAGACATTCTGAGCAAAAAATGTCATATAAACATGTGTCCTAATCTCAATATTTTCAGAGTTACACTAATTTGAAGTTGTTTGTAAAATACTATTATTTTTTAGTTTTAAAGGTAAAAGAATATTACAGATAAAGAATGAACTCTATTCAGGAGTATCATTTCTTTAAGGGGTTAGGTACAGCTTACAGCAGTAAAGTTTTGGAAATATTAAACATTTCTTTCCTCCATCACTGTGTCTTGTACAATAATGAAAATTGGTATGTGTAAAACACTGTCTTTTTGCTATATGAAAAAAATATTTTTATGATTAAAAAAAATAATACACTTTATTTATTTATTTCTTTTTTCAAAATTCAGTTCACTGTGCAGTGATGATGCCTTTCCCACATAACTAAAAAACTATCCAACATTCTCTGATGAATTTTTTTGTGTGTATTTATGCATGTCACTTCTCTACCTTTGATAGATTGTCTGAGTAACAAAAAAATTAATTTAAAAAATGATCAAATATCAGTATATTTCTATTACACAAAATAAAATAAAAAATATTATTTATTAAGTAATGTAGTTGAAAGAGCATGATATTGTAAGCATGAGTTTCAGCAATAAAATAAAAGGGAAAGAACATGAAAAAGTTAACAAGTGTTTTGGTTATGAGGGAAACGCTTCATTACTGCACAGTGAACTGCCAAAATTTTGAATTTTGAAAAAAAAAAATATAAATATTTCTTTTAAGTGCAAAAATATATTTTTTTTCATATAGCAGAAAGACAGTGTTTTATACTTACCAATTTTCATTAATATACAAGATGGAGGAAAATAATATTGAATATTTCTAAAAATTTTACTGCTGTAAGCTGTACCTAACCCCTTAATTAGCTAGTATTCTGAAGCTAAAAATGCTTTGTGAATTCCCTAGTTGCTTCGTACAGAATTTTTTTTCGATTTTTAACTACAAAATTACATTTTTCTTACGCATTTATCACAATTGTTACAAATCACGTCACTCTTATAAATTCTTTAAGACTGTACATTGGGATGCATAATTAAACTCTGAGGGCCGTATTCATAGACATTCTTAGCGCGGGCTTCCGGTGGGTGATCAGTGTTTTTAATAAACCAGTGTTAGCGATAGGATATGATTTGAATTCTGTACAAGTAACCAGTGGATATCCGGGGCTAGTTTAACACGCTCGTAGCGCGTGCTGCGAAATGTCTATGAATAGCACCCTTAAGAATCAAGTTCCTAAAGTCGTATGATTTGTAAAAACATTTATGATTAGTGTAACTCTAAAAATATTGGGATTAGGACACATGTTTATATGACATTTTTTGCTCAATGTCTTCGGAAATAAGCTCCGTAAGTGGTGGTAAATCCTCGTGAATCACCCTGTATAAAAGAAAGCATTGTATACGGTATAACAATATACAAACGTCCTTCAAGAATTATATTAATATTAATTGTAACATATAATTGTATTCAATAAAATCCCATAGGAGTTCGCGTTTTCAGAGTCCATTAGTAAATCGAATCCGAAGGGGATAAAGTTGAGTGGTGAACATAACACATGCTGAATGATTTCTGTAGCTCGGGGCCGCCTGTCGATCATTAGTAACGTATCGACAGAGAGGTAATTAACCTTGTAACCGCGTTTAAAAATTCAGAGGCCATCTTTATAATACATGCATTGCAAAGTAGCAGACTCGTTAGGTATCAAACTTTCAACTGTGTTTGCTGAACTGTATAAAAAAAGTAAAGAGAAGCTATGCAGAGGGGCTGAATTACAGACAGAGCTTCGGGAATTTTCGCTCTCAAGTGTTCAACAGCAGTGTTTTAATAGCCACGGTGTACTCTGTTTGTTTCAGATATTGATTTGTTTTTTGCTCATACTTGTACATAAAAATAAATATAGCCTAGTATACACAGATAGAGTAGAACTCATACTCAGGTTCGGATTCCTGATTTTAAATTAAGAAGTATATAATACAATTTGTTTTATGTCTACTACACAATAAGAATATATATAAATTTAAATTTACAATTTTTCATTATTTATAAAATCCATACATAACATTTTTAATTTAATACTAGAACTATGAGAATTGACAAGATTAGGATATTTAAATATAAATTTGTTATATATTCTTGGGCGTAACTAGAAAGTGATACAATCTTGGAATTATTCACATGAAGATGGGAAAATGACAATATCAACATTTATGTATTATTATCATGTGCTTCTATACAGTATACCAGTTAATTGTTAAATTGCCTGCGGATCAAAAACGGATTTTTACTTACATATTAATAGTAAATTCTGTTTTAATGCATTATTATTATTATTATTATTATTTAATTTGTACCATAGTTCATTTTATTGATTATTTGTATCACTGTGCTGGACTTTTATTGGCCAACGGTGTTGTCCAGCACATAAACATCAATAAATAAATAAATAATAATAATTATTATTATTATTACTTTATTATTATTACTATTGTTTTTACCATTATTATTGCTGTCGTCGTCGTCATCGTCATCATCATCATCATCATCATCATCGGAGGATTAATTCTTAATCACAGTCAATTTTACTTCGATTATTAGGCATAGGCCTACTTAAAATTACAGCAAATTGTATTTCCATTTCTTTAATTCCTATACAGAAGTTAAGCATACATACTTACAAAATATAGATAAACAGACAGACAGGCAGGCAGACAGATTAGACAGACAGACGGGCGGGCGGGCGGGCGGGCGGGCGGGCGGGCGGGCGGGCGGGCGGGCGGGCGGGCGGGCGGGCGGGCGGGCGGGCGGGCGGGCGGGCGGGCGGGCGGGCGGGCGGGCGGGCGGGCGGGCGGGCGGACGGACGGACGGACGGACGGACGGACGGACGGACGGACGGACGGACAGACAGACAGACAGACAGACAGACAGACAGACAGACAGACAGACAGACAGACAGACAGATAGGATAGATAGATAGATAGATAGATAGATAGATAGATAGATAGATAGATAGATAGATAGATAGATAGATAGATAGATAGATAGATAGATAGATAGATAGATAGATAGATAGATAGATAGATAGATAAAATCGATGGTGTTAGGGTGAAGGGAGATAATTCATAAAAATTTCATTAAAGGTTAATGAAAATTTAACTTCGATCCTTCATTGCAAACAATTTTGTACACAAATAAAACACATCAAATGCTAGTATTATTTTGTTTCTTCCATACCCACTTGTAGAATTTAACTTTTGTATTCACCTGGGGAACAAAACTCCATGACTTAACCCCCTTTACCAGAATACATCGATATATACTGTAGTTAAGAACATACAATAGAAGGTGTAAGAGAAGACAGCGAGCCAGTCACTACAGGCCAGTGGTCATCGCCACTGAGACGAGTAATTTTAATTACGGTGTGTAGTCGAGAGGTCACGTGGGTTTGTGTAACGAGTAGCTACTAATTGTTCTGAAAGTACCGTGGAACATACGTTTAAACGGTTGGCCTGGAGAGCAGTAGAATGTTTATCATCTAACTGCGGGACTACCGAGAAATTTGTTCGCTCGCGTGCAGCTCCGAGCTGACAGGGGTGTCAAAACTCTGCACTCTTCTTCAAAGTATTAGAGAACTCGTATTTTTGTTTTGTTATAATTTCCTCGGGATGGAACATCAGTAGCTCAGTCAGTTCACTGTTTCTTACTAAAGCAGCAGGCTGTAATTCTGGGCAGATATTGTGATTTTTTATCGGACTGACTAGCTATGAAGCAGACCATAATGCAAAGGAATTTGACAACATATAATATGTATATATAAAATAAAGTGTCTAGTGTAAGATTTTACAGTCAGCGGACCGGATATTGCAGCGTAGTTAAGACAAGATACTGTCATCCTTTTCTGGTGCACGTGCCTATATTTCGTCCCCCAAAGTCTGTCTACATTTTGTCCCCGAAACGCTATTCCCATCTTGTGGAATTGGGCAAATCGCAATATAGCGAACGCACAAGCTCCGCCCACGACCCCTTCCACTTTTCCCCTACTAGCTCAAGTCATCATACACTCTACGTCAGCCGCGGCGAAAATGCGACTCACGAGCACATTGTGGCTCGCAGTGCTTTTCTCTCGCTTCCTACCTACAACCCCCACCCTCTTACTCACTGGAGTCAAACTCCGTTCTATTTGTATTTGTCTCGGGCCTGCGAGTGGCGTATCGTCGCAATGTCTCTCTCGAAACCATGTACCTCTATAAAAAACGAAAGTTTCAAGTAGGATGGGAGGACGCATTCTTTTGCTTACAATATGATGAATATATTAAATGTATGATTTGTTCACAAATATTACTAGGAAAACTGTTGTATAATATAAAACGGCATTATAAGTTACTACATGTTACTGATGAAACATTAAAAGGTTAAGTATTATTATTATTATTATTATTATTATTATTATTATTATTATTATTATCATCTCTGTACGTCGATTCTTTTACAGCAGATGTACTAATAATGCGGTTAGATTTTCAATTTAAACTCACAGATTTACAATGTGACGTTAAATGAAAGCTAGATGTAGGAAGGACTTGACAGATATTGAACTTTTCAGATCTTTGGAAAAAAATAAATATTTGAAGCTTCGTTCTTTCGCTTGCTCTGTTGAAGCCATGTTCGCTGTAACTTACGTTTGTGAAAAATTATTTTCAACAATGAAAATAGTAAAAATCAAATTAAGATCACGACTGACAGACAAATACCTTCGTGATCAACTACGATTGGCAGTAAGTGACATAATTCCTGATTTTGAAACTTTGTCGCAGAGACATTCTGAAGACAGTTAATTTTAGGTTGTGATAATGTGTCCTATGTTTTCTTGCTCATTTCTTTCTTCGTTACACGCCCTAAACATTAACTTCCCCTTCGGGTGTCCGCCTCCCTCCATAGGTGCTATGCACTTTGCAGCTTACACAATGGCTCGGCGCACCATGGCCTTTTCGCCACGGCTGCTCTACGTGATAGGAGAGTGTTGTATCGAATGCACATTTCATGTGGGTGGGGATAACTTCCCCTACTGGCGTTCGCTATATTGCGATTTATCCGTGGAACTTTATATTGTCATTTATATTTCAGGCTGGACTAAGACGCATTGAACTATTTAATCTCGGTTTAAACTGTGTAACATCTTTTAAAAGCGTTTAAAAATGTCATGTGAAGGTGTTCTTTTTTTTCGGAATAATATCATGAAAATAATGTTTAGATTGCTATGTTTCATACTTTCAATGATCGTTCGTTCTATTTCTCTTAATTTCACTGCTTTATTAAATAATTTCCACTGAATATGTTAAAAAGCATAGGGGACGAAATTTAATAATAATAATAATAATAATAATAATAATAATAATAACAATAATAATAATAATTCTTTATTTATACTGGCAGAGTTAAGGCCATAGGGCCTTCTCTTACTCTTTACCAGGTCACAAAGTTAGACGGTTTCATTGAAATGTTAAAAAATGTACAAATTCTTTCTTCATGTTTTATATTCCACTTGTTTCCGCATTTATAAATTTCGAATCCTGTGCATTATAGCTAAATGATGAAGGGTCTTAACTACATAATTTTAAAGTCTTCAACTTTAATGACCTGTGAATGGTAACCAAAAAACAAAACGGGGGACGATAAATGGACACCTTATCTTAATAAACTGCCCTGACATTTAGAGTCGACGAACTGAAATAACTTTCACAGTCGATAGAGAAGACATGGAAGATTATGAAAATGCCATCCCCGGAATAACGACTTAAGTAGAGTTAAGTTATTGCATTCAGCGCCTCAAGTAGGAAAAACTGCTGAAGAAAACAATTAGGTAATCGGCACAGAGAAACGAACCCAGGACGGACACAGACTGTGATCATGAGCCTAACTCGCTACCACCTGAACTGCTCAGAAGTTGCGAAGACATTCCGACACTAAGGGCCATATTCAAAGACATTCTTAGCGCGGATTTCCGGTGGATGATCAGCGAACTAACGTTTTTCGTATTCATAAACCTATGTTATGATATATGATTATATATGATATGATATGATGATATATGATATGATATGATATGATATATATATATATATTTATTTATTTATTTATTTATTTATTTATTTAATTTATTATGTTGCTAATAATTGTAACAAAATATAATACGGTATATACAGAAAAACTTTAGCTCGCCCCTGAAAGAGTAGAACTCGTGCTCAGGGACGGATTCCTGAATTGAAATTAATAATTATACAATACAATTTGTCTTATATCTACTGTGCAATTATAGTCTATAAATTTAAATTTACAATTTTTCAACTTTTATAAAATCCATACATAACTTTTTAAATTTAATACTAGAACTATTAGAATCGACAAGATTAGGATATTTAAATATAAATTTGTTATATATTCTTGGGCCTAAATTACTACTATGATTGAATACTGTAACAGTGTTGCATATTGATTCAAACAATCTTAAAGAATTCATACCCTTTGTTTCATAACTATGAGAATACAATTCAAAATTATTTCGATTTTTATGTATGAATTTTATTAATACAATATAATAAATTTGTCTTACGTTAAGTACATTAAAGTCTAGAAACAAATTTTGAGATGGAAAATAAATAGGTTTATGAAGACATATTTTAATTATTTTCTTCTGTAATAAATAAAGTGGATTAAAATTGGATTTAAATTAACTACCCCATCCTATAATTCCATACATAATTACCGATTGAAATAAAGTTAAATATATTGTGCGTAATAAACTTATTGACAAGTAATTCCTCAATAAAACAAAATAATATACTATTTTATGTAATTTATTACAAAGGTAATTAATGTGTTGGTTCCATTTTAAATGATTATCGAAAATTATGCCTAAATACTTAACTTTAATAATCGGACATTTACACTGTATAAGACAACAATCAGAATTATATATATTATTTTAATGTACCGAAGTACATATGATATTTCCATGCAGATATTCTGCGTCATCATATGATGAAAGAGTAATGGAACGGAGAAAAATTCTCTCCGGCGCCGGGATTTGAACCCGGGTTTTCAGCTCTACGTGCTGACGCTTTATCCACTAAGCCACACCGGATACCCACCCCGGCGTCGGACAGAATTGTCTTTCATCGTATGAATATCTGTATGAAAATATCATATGTACTTCGGTACATTAAAATAATATATATATAAAAGGTAAAGGTAAAGGTATCCCCGTAACATGCCATTAAGGCACTTGGGGGGCATGGAGGTAGAGCCCCATGCTTTCCATGACCTCGGCACTAGAATGAAGTGGTGTGGTCGGCACCATGCTCTGACCGCCTTTTACCCCCGGGAAAGATCCGGTACTCAATTTTATAGGAGGCTGAGTGAACCTCGGGGCCGTTCTGAAAGTTTGGCAATGAGAAAAAATCCTGTCACCACCTGGGATCGAGCCCCGGACCTTCCAGTCCGTAGCCAGCTGCTCTACCAACTGAGCTAATATGGTATGCATAAATCACTTTGTGGTTTAAGACGGCGCTTATTCCGTCGGATCCCGGCCAACTAGTCACTCATAACGAGTGCACCTCAGCACATGTGTGGACTTCAGTCCTACGTTCATAGACATCTATGACGTAGTGCAGAGGGCGGCCACTAGAGGGAACCCAAGAGTTGGAAGCTGAAAACCCGGGTTCAAATCCCGGCGCCGGAGAGAATTTTTCTCCGTTCCATTACTCTTTCATCGTAATCAGAATTATGTAATTTAATACTTGATATAGATGTAGATATGATATGATATGATATGATATATGATATGATGTGATATGATATGATATGATATGAATCCTGTACAAGTAATCAGTCAATAGACGGGACTAGTTTAGTACGCTCGTAGCGCGAGCTAGCGAAATGTCTATGCATAGCACCCATAGATTCGAACACACGGTCCTTTCGTACACCACAGGCGACAGGCCTGTAACTGGTCATTCACATCTGAGTTAGGAGGAAGAAGTTGGTTCCCCGTGACAGAGCATTTTAGAGAAATAACAAGCCTCGTCGAGTTTCAAGAACTCTCCCAAATTTACAGTTATTCGGGGGCTTATTAGTTCCTCCCAGGGCGGTCAGCTTACGTGCGTCATTTACTGGTAACCGTCAAAAAGAAGATGATTGGAATGATAAAAAAAAAATTAGTTTCGTAACTGTGTGTCCAGAACGAGAATACTGGCTAGTGTTTTATATATCGTTTTCGTCTTAGGCCATAGCTTTTTAAGTGGAATACTGCGTTAGCACACATCCGCGCGGATTTCTCGGTATGGCCGGCCACTTACTAACCAAACTTTTAGAATCGTCACGCGATTTCTTCGGGAAGGCTAGTGGGCTACTGTGCTACGGGTCGCGTGGTTGAGACGGGTTTACTGCTTCGGAGTCACGCAGCGCGAGAGAGAGACTTAAAGAGGCAACTATATGGAAACGAAGAAGCGATAGAATATGTCACTTTCTACGCATGCAGCACCCTCAAGGCTTTCTACAGGAACGAATTATATCACTGAAGTGACGTAGGCTCCCAGTAATGACGTAAAACGTTTATGATCTCGATTCAGTGTTAATGTGACACGCCTATTTAAATGTTCAAGAAATGTATTCTTAACTTATAAGGATTGTGAATATGAGTGAAAGCCCACCGCTGTGGAGTAACGGTTAGTATGCCCGACAGCGGAACGAGCGGGCCCGGATTCAAATTCTGGTTGGGACAAGTTGCCTGGTTGAGGTTTTCCCCGAGGTTTTCCCCTCAACCAATTAAGAGCAAATACTGGGTAAATTTCGACGCTGGACTATGGATTCAATTCGCTGGCATTATCACCTTCATCTCACCCAAATGCTAGAGAAACACAGTAGTTGATAAAGCGTCATACAATTAATAACCTATGAAAATATGAGTGAAAGTGAAATAAATTTAAAGCAATTGTGAGAATTGTACGAGAGGGACCGGATTTGTATTTATTTATTTATTAATTTATTTAATCTGGAGGAGTTACAGCCATCAGGTCTTCTCTATCATACCACTAGAATACAAATAGGCATATACAAAAAGAAAATGCAGGGAGAAGTAAATAAGAAATAGAAATAAAATTGCAAATACAAAAAGCACAAATGCAAAATCGCAAATCGAGGGGAATAAAAAATGTACACGTGTTTGCTTGTTGTTGTTATTTAGTCAACTGTCCGAAGACAGGTCTGAATCTCACAAATGACACCAAGAAGGCACCACTTATGAGGTAAGTAGACTAGGAGATAATGGGGTAGGGTGGCCAGTTCCTTTTCCCATCCATTGGTTAAATCGGCGACTAGCTACATATTACATTAGTTAGATGCATACAAACAATTTATTGTCCTTCCTCTGACACACATTGTCAAATTAGATGTACTGCCTGATAATATATGTATATATCAAGTGTTTATGTATGTGTTTATGTATATATTTTATGCGTTTATGTATGCATTTATGTGTTTGTTTATGTAGCCTATGTATTTATGCATTTATGTATATATTTATGTATGTACTTATGCATTTGTTTATGTATGTATTTATGCGTTTGCTTATGTATATATATATGTATTTGCTTATGTATATATTTATGTTTTCCTATGTATATATTATGTGTTCCTATGTATATATTATGTGTTTTCCTATGTATCTATTTATGTGTTTTCATGTATGTATTTATATATTTTATGTATGTATGTATCTATGTATGTATGTGTGTATATTAGCGAAGTGTCATAATATTATCTATAAGTGCAACATGCTATTCATGTTAAATTCTCTATGTTTTTGGATTGTAATTTCAAGGCATTAATCTAATTAATTTATATATGTTATACTTTTACAAGTGTATATTTATTGTATGGTAGTCTGTAAGTTTCAATTTGTTATGATTAGTTTAAAATATAACCCTAATATACTACATGTAAAATAGGGTTTATAAATATGGAATAAATACTACTACTACTTATGTGTTTGCTTGTGTATGTATTTATATATTTGCTTGTATACGTCTTTATATGTTTGTCTAGTTGTATTTATGTTGATGTATGTATTTGTATGTCGAAAAAAAAATAAAAAAAAATCGAAAGAGAATTAGGAGGACAAATTTAAAATTTACGCAAAACGCGTCCTTGCAAGGGGTTGGGGGCTGTACAAAACAAAGTATGTGAGCTCCAAGCCTGTTGGCCACTAGTCTCACTCCGGGTTACGCTGCTCCACTGAAGGAGCTCTAGAAAATTTTGAAGGGGAAGCCGAAATTGGACGTAACCTCTTAGGTACCACATACGCGAGGGGGACTGTATTTGTATGTTTGTTTATGTATGTATTTATATGTTTGCTTATGTATGTAATTATATTTGCTTATGTAGGCCTATATATTTATATGTTTGCTTATGTATGTATTTATATCTTTGACTATGTATATATTTATGTGTTTGTATATGTATTTATGCGTTTGTGTACGTATATATGTATTTGTTTACGTAGCCTATGTAATTACATATTTTCTTATGTATGTATTTGTATGTTTGTTTGTGTGCAGGCCTATATATTTGTGTGTTTATGTATTTATTCACAGGTTTGTTTATATAGGTATTTGTATGTTTTCTTATATTAGAAATAAACTTCTATCAGCACCAGAACCAGTTGGGGAAAAAGTATGCGAAAAACTAGAAAATGTTCTCACAAGAATCCTGGACTTTTCCAGTACAAACAATTCCAAAATTTAAGTAAGCTTATGCTCCTTGACGTGACATCAGTAGATGTTGAAGGTTCGTTCTCTGCCTATGAGCAGATAAGAAGATAAATTCTCTCTCGAAGATTTGGAAGAGTTATTGATTGTATTTTGCGAGTGCAATTTTATTTTGAATTAATATTACGGCAATGTAAATTTAGGGAATAAAGTAATCCTTTAATTTTTAATCATTTCGTATTTTCATTTCATTTTATATACTCGTAACTTATGTAGGCAGTTAGGGATAACCTATGCAGTATTGTTTAAGATCTTTAAAGGAAATTCTATAATACAGTATAAGTTTTTTATAATTTTTTAATTGTTTATTTTTCGGCGCTTTATTAACTCCTAAGGTTATTTAGATTCTGAATGAGATGAAAGTGATAATGCCAGCGAAATGAGTCAAATGACCACCGAAAGTTACCCAACATTTGCTCTTAATGAGTTGAGGGAAAATCTCTAAAAAAAAAACCTCAACCAGGCAACTTATCCCAAACAGGATTTGAACCGGGCCCCGCTCGTTTAACGGTCAGGCACGCTAACCATCACTCCACAACGGTGGACAAGAATTTTATAACACGCTCAGTACTCAAGTAATAATGGTAGTTGTTAGACATATGTATTGTAAGATGGGATGAAAAGTCATTTTAAATATGATTTTTAGAGCCCATTTTTAATTTTTAGAACCTATATTACAGTTTTATTGAGTCTATTTTAGACACATAAAATCCAATTTTTAGAGCCTAGAAGTTAGAAATGACATAGCGTTTTCTGAGTCACGTGATACTTTTCATATTGCATCGTTTATTTTTGTATTAATCAAGAAGGTAAATTTAAGTATGAGAATATATTATATTACTAGCCGTACCCGTGCGCTTCGCTGCACCCGTTAGAAATAAATATAAAGTAATTACATAATTAAAATAGAACATTTGATCCAGGGAACATTCGTGTTTCATAGAAGGGTAAATCGTTTATCATCTTACTTAATTTAAATTGTATTTAAAAAATTAAAATGCGATCATTTTGATCTAGAGACCACTCATTTGGTTATATTTTAGGAAATACAGGAAACGAATGCCTATCAAGTTTTCTGTGCATAAGAAGCTATATTAATCTTACCTGTCCTCGATTCACTCAGAAGTTACTGTAATAACATTATAGCATTATGTCCATCTAGAGAAACTACACTTTCCAATGGTGAAATAATAATTAATTATACAAATCGGTTAATTTAGCTTCCGATATTACTTCATACAAACACAGAAACATTCTCTGTAGGCTGTGTTTCATAGCTTTCGATTGTTGTTGTCCAAGGCCCTTATACACGAAGTCATTTGTTTTTTATTTCATTACACCGCCTTTAGATGGCGTTGTTATTGCAATTTTGAAACACATTTATCTCATTAAATATCAGTCCTATCAAAATTTTGCATGGAATAAAACTTATCGGAAATTATTATTAAAGAAACTTTTGTTACGTAATATTTTTCATGAAAATTAATAATAAGGGAGATATAGCCTAAATTCTAAGTTACAACGAACTTAATTTATATTCCAATTTTCATATAAATCAGTTCAGCCATTATCACGTGAAAAGGTAACAAACATCCAGACAGACAGACAGACAGACAAAAATTAAAAAAAAAAGTGATTTTCGGCTTCAGGGCGGTTAATTTTATATGTTAGGACCAATTATTTTAGGAAAATCGAAAATTACCAGAAAAAGTTCGGCTACAGATTTATTATTAGTATAGATAATATTTATCACACTTCTTATAAAAAGCATAATTTTTCGATGGAAAATTACACTCATGCTTATTATCCCATTATAGTCTGATACAGAATGATTACAGTTTTATTTAGCTCCGTCCATGACGTAAGAAGATCTGAGCATGACCATTAAAATCTAGAATGGCCACCACGTCACCGCGAATCTCTTCCCATCGACCAGAAATGATCGCTTGGTGCTGTACTTCCATTATTACACGCAAAAACAATTACACCGTGACGTATAAGCAAGAGTCAATACGCTAGCAACGGCATCAGCTCCAATCATAACTTGCGCCTTCAATTGTCACCGCCTACGTAGACTTAATGAAACGTAGCCTGATCGAGGCATGGGAGCGGTCTGTGGTCAGCTGTTTAGACCACGCGATTCCGTCCAGTTGCATTAAAGAGGGAAGCGAAATTCTAGGAAATGTGCTATAAAATGTGACTTTCAAGTAGAGATAACAAATACTCTACAAGATAAAGACATGCCATTCATGATTACTTTTATTTTTCTTGCCTTTTTAACGATAAATATTTTTTGCACGATCGTGTTTTTGTTGATTTACAGCTATTGTTGTTAGGCTTTGAAAGTTAGAATTCCCACACAGAAACTTGTTGCTAGGGAAACCATTCTTCATAACTAAAACTATACTGAAATAGACCCATTACAGTGCACTTATTGTTACTTAGTTATCACTGCAGTGTAGTTTTGCGAAGACTTTGGATTATTCCAAATTTTCAATGCTAAATATGTTGTATTTGCAATTTTAAAAATATGATCGTGCAAAAAATGTACAATACACGTTTGAGAAGTGCATTACAAAATCTCGGAAACTGAAAAACACGCTCTGCTCGTTTTTCAAAATTTTCCTGGATTTTGTAAAAAGCACTTCCTAACCTTGTATCGTAATATACTATTTTCAAGACAGCATGAAGTTGTATTTTATCCACTGTTTCCAGTGCGTTAAGTGAGCCTTTAAGGGGAGAGGATGGTATTTTTGATGAAAAATGACTAGATTAAAAACAAATCTTTAAAATACAATGTGATATGTGTGGATCGCCATTTTTAAACTTCCTGCATTATGGATTTTTAAATCACTCGCCCACCTTTATTGTTGTTTCCGATAAATTAAATTTTCAAAAATGTTTTTTCTTTGAAATATCCTTTGATATGTGTGGAATGCATTGCATAACATTTTGTGGGTATTTGTGCCCTTATCGGATGTTGAGATGTCATTTTTTAAACTTCCTGCGCTATGGATTTTTAAATCACACGCCCGCTTTTACCGGTTTCCAGTAACTTCATTTTTTTTTTTTTTTTGCTACATTGCCAGACAAAATGGATATAATTTCTGAACTATTAAAGATACAAGCATCAAATTTAGAACACTCATTCTTTAGACTATTAGGAAACTTTTCTCTGTAACAGAATTTTGTTAATTGATTTCATTTTAAAGATCCGTCCGTTTGTTTGCAAGAAAGGAAATAAAAAAATTGTTACTAAATTTTAATTGTTTATTTTACAAACGTAGGGACTAATATCAAAATTCTATTACAGACAGTTTGTAGAACATACTTTTGCAAATACATTGCAAAAACTGTTTGAATCTATCTTTAAAAACGATTTAGATATATCGGTTTTAGTACAATCCTGCATTGGGTATATTTTTTTTCAAATTTGGGCCTCCAAATAATTTTTTTTTTTATTTTTATTTGGTTGAGTTGCCACAGCTATGAGCTCTCTACATACAAAAAATTAATAATTTACACCAAATAGAAAAAAAAAAGTTTAAAAAAATACCATCCTCTCCCCTTAAAACACTAGCCAGTGCGTAAAAAATAAGAATCGATTTATGCACTGCCAAAGAAAATGCAATAGAAATTGTACATGCTTCAGTCAGTAAGAAATTAATTCAGTATCTCGATCTTTCATGACGTAAATATTACACGTAACACAAATATTACTCAACAGATTTAACATTTAGGGGAGAGTCGGGTAGTATCGGACATCGGGTAATATCGGACAGTGCGTTTCTTTCATCTACCACCATATGGTAGTACCTGAATGACATGGTTACGTTTCTCTATGCGACATCACAGAAATGTAACCATGTCAATTAGGTACTATCATCGTGTGGTAGATGAAAGAAACTCACTGTCCGATATTACCCGATGTCCGATACTACCCGACTCTCCCCTATATTTACATTTTAGCCCGTATTATTCTGAAGTTACATGTGTAGTACTCATTGCAACAAGAATTAGGAGTCAGCTCTTCTTAACCGCTTTGTTAAATGGCCGGTTTAGACGGCTATGAAATAGTGATTATGAATAAAACAGGATGTCGTTCCATAGATACTTATTTCTTAATTGTCTGAGTTTAGACGGCCATAACGTCGTGATTTTACAACCTCTTCAACTTGAAATACTTATTTAATGTAAATTTGTGCTATTGTAGTAAAGACATTGTATTATACACATTCGTAAAATTATCTTTTTGGCCGGTGTGTATTTGTGAAGCTTTACGCTCGTGCCAAAAACAGAACCTTTACTAACTTTTATCATAACTATTTTTTCACTAAACTACACAAAAATGAACAGTGCCTGCAAGATGACACAAAATTCCTCATTAACATTTTATAAATGTTGAAATTATAGTTTCTCATGTTATCGTTTACATTTCTGACTACGTTAAGTAACCGAATTCTTACATTATCTATGCAAATTTAAAGATAAAACACATATGTTAGGTCAATTATACAGTGTTCATAGATTTGATAAGATACATTAAGGCCCAATTGTATAAAACTCCCTGACTAAAGATCAACTTTGATCGAAGATCGAAAAGTGAACCGAGTTCAGACACTTCTTCTATTGTATAAAACTTTTCTGCGATCAAATTACCTTGGTTCAAATGCAATCTAAGTTCACGTGAAAAGGATTTGGCAACATCGCATAAACAGGTGAAATACGTGATGCGCGGACCATGTTATACAGGTTTGTTCAGTGTTGCCAATCTAGCGACTTTAACTCTTTTTCAACAATAATTTCTTTCAACTTTTATATTGCTTAAATAGGGATTTAGTGACCTTTTTAGCACCCCATAGTGACAAAATTTAATCTTTCTTCGTTGATAATGAGAAATCTAGCGACTTTACAACTACTTTTTGGCGACTTTCCGTATTACACTCTGTTGGAGACACTGGCTATTTTGTACAATGTAAATAATGGCGGACAATAAGAAGAAGGTTGACTGTTCTCCAAGTTGTTACCATGTTATGGTGTTTGATACTGCTAAACATAATAAAGCTTTATAAAACCACAATTTTCGTTTAGTAATACAGTTAATTGAAAATTTATGAATGTACTTATCATATCCATTAATTATTAATGGTTTTTATAAACATAATATAATTATAGGTTATGTTATTTGATACTGCTAAACACGATAGAGCCTTATAAAATGTGATTGTTTGTGTATTAAGGCAAGAAATTGAAAGAAATATATATAAATGTACTTATCATATCTATTAATATTAATAATAATGGATATTTTATTTGCACAATCTGTTACTCGTATATTTCAAACAGAAAAGAAATAACTGAACTTGGATCATCTAACTTAATCGGAGAAATTTCTTCAGTTAAAGTTGACTTTAGTTTGAGACAAATTAATCTCAGATTAGACTTTATACAACACAAAATTCCAAGTTCAGCTGAAACAAGGATCAATTTAACCTCTGATCTAAGATTAAATGCTTTATACAATCGAGCCTAAAGGTGATATATTGCAGTTATATGAACACTAATAAATACAATAAAATTATTAAAGAAATTAGTTATAGTTATAATTTCTTTAATAATTTTACTGTATTTATTAGTGTTCATATAACTGTAATATATCACCTTTAATGTACCTTATCTATGCAAACGTTGATTATTAAGTAAAGTACCATCGCGTCGGTTGTACCTACTTCCCTGAATGACAGGGAAAATTAATTTTGTCTGTGTTTACACACTGTTTGTACTTCGCCTTGAGTTTGTTTGGAACAACAATCACAGCTGAAGGGTAATCTACTGTGTAACATTACCGTAGTTAAAGGCGGCAATTATCAGGAAGAAGTCTTGTCTTCTGTTCAGAGGTGTTAAGCTTCTTGATAATAATGCCAGACCTCACACTGCGCAGCAACACAGGAAACTGCAATCCTTTCACTGGAGCATTACTGAGCGATCTCCTTACAGCCCGGATCTAGCCCCATCCAATTTTCATTTGTTTGAACCACTGAAGAAAAATCTTAGAGAACGAAGATTTCTGGATGATGCAAATGTACAGAATGCCATCCAAGTTTAGTTGGAACAACAAGGACCAGGTTGCTAGAGACGGCATCTTCAAGCTTGTGCCAAGATGTGTATGAATCGTCTAGGAGACTATGTGGAAAAGTAAATCAGTTTGCAGTTTAATATTGTAAGTGTAATTTGTGTGTAAATTCTACATAAAACAGGAAAACCACACATACGTCTTCGGAATTCATATCAATATTCGAAAATCTTCATTAATTTAAGAGATATTCGTAAAAGAATAGAAAGATAAGAAAGAAAGGTCTAAAGAAACAAAAAAAATAATGAAAGATAAAGGGAAGGATGTAACAAATACAGGAAAAGCGATGACTTTTGATTTCATTTATAAATTGTATTAAGTCGATATAGGTAAATAACGTTTCAAAAATGTATACAAAATTGCTATATATTATAGGCCTATATTAACTGTTGGTATCACTTCCACATACCTCAAAGGATGTGAGCAATATCATCTAACAAGTAAAGAGATGGACTATCTGTATAACTTAGGAGATAGACGCGTTTGCCTGCTGATCCGAGATATCAGCTTGGGCCATGGTTCGATTCCTGGTTGGGCTGATTACCTGCTTCGGGTTTTTCGCCTGTAAGGCGAATGTCAGGTAATTTCATGGAGAATCCTCGGCCTCATTCCGTCAAATAACATCTCGCTATCACCATATCATCGACGTTAATTAATCTAATAGTTGATACGTCACTAATAACCGATTAATAATAATAATAATAATAATAATAATAATAATAATATTATTATTATTATTATTATTATTATTATTATTATTATTATTATTATTATTATGGTATTAATTCATATGACTAAAATAGTTCGGCAAGAAGTAATGAAATTTCCCCGGAATATGCTTCTCAGAAGCTCCGTTGTTCTTTGCACGCTGGGTGACTCAGCCTTAGGTAACTCTAAGATATTTCAGTAATCCAACTTTCACTCAAGTTCTTCTCAATCAGATCCGGTTTAGGTTCGTTTATAGCACTACTTATTGAGGGGTGTCCAGAAATGTTCCGGAAATGGAATTTTGGCGTGACTCAACTCTATTACAATTATTGTTGTTCGTACAATATTGCGAGCTACAAAATATCACGGAAGACTGATTTTCTTCTTATCCTTCTTCTTTTATTTTAATGCTTAAAACTGCAATTTTAACCATTTTAATTTTACTCAAAAGCTGTTGAATATTGTTAAACACTGTGCTGAAAATATTTTTATGCTCGACCATGCCGAAATGTAGTAATTATACACCTGGTAGCAGCCATTTAATGGACTTCATTAAAGTACACCTATTCATTAAAGTTCAGGTGTTCCACCAATCAGAAAACACCATTGTAGCAATATGAAAGCGTAAGTATCGATTATTCTCGGATATGCAATCGAAAGACAACTAGCGAAACGTCACGGAGGCTGGAAATCCAATAATGTCGCAGAAGGTTATGTTCTGTTACTATAATAATTAGCGTTAATTGTAAATAATATTCAAATAAATCCAATTTGTCATCTCGTTTTTCAATGTCTAAATCAATTTCAAGGTTATATGAAGATTAATATTTATTTTACTCTCTAGATTATATCAAGGTCAATGACATTTGTTTCTCGGAAAAAAATCAATACTTTCTCGTCTGCGCACATCTCACAATTTACGGGATATTGCACAAGGTCAGTTCCGCTCCCCAGTCAGATAAGAATAACATGAATACTTATGAATAATTTCAAGTTAGAAATATGGTCGAGCATAAAAAGTCGTATGAAACTTGTCTATAATGGTAATTAAGACTCTCGTATGAAAATTACGAAACTCGCTTGCGCTCGTTTCATAAACATACTCGCATCTTAATTACTACCATTACAGTCTCATTGCATAATGTACTAAGTTATTAGGAGTATTATTCGAGCTAGCGTTTAGCCATACCGGCCAAATACTGAGCTATCGTCTTACGTCATTCTTCACAATCACAGAGAGCATGTAACATCAGACCTGCCAACCTACGAGAAATGAAAGGAGACAAATGGGAATTTGGTACGGCATATCCATTTTAATAATAATAATAATAATAATAATAATAATAATAATAGGACGAATTGATAACAACGTGTGAATGTGTCGTTAGTGAGTGTGCAGCACAACAATAGTTTTAGCGTTTCAATAATGGGCAAGGAGATATTAAAGATTTAAAATGAAATGCGGTATTATAAGCGTTTGAATAAGATTATTTTTAGACTGAGTAATGTATTCAATGCCTACCCACTCTCACTTGCGTAATTAGTGTTCCGCACATTGCGGATATGTGGCAGGACTGTGACACAATTTCAACTTGCACACCACTTCGGCTGACCACGCTGTGCATGATGTGTATGCCGTATAGGATAGCCTACTATGAGCGTATTTTTCTTGTAAATATAGTGTAGGGAATGAGTGATGATGAAGATGAGGGAGGGAGAAGGGGGAAACGAAATTGTAGAAATTATTTCATATGAAACAGAAAATGGAGTAGACAAAATATTTTTTGCAAGTCTGTGCTACCTGAGTGTTCCAATTTAAAACGCTAGCATAAAAATACCAAGGTTTCTAACTGATTGACTACCAGCAATAATCCCATTTAATTTAGTAATAGGATCCAGATTCCTTGTTAGCTAATATAAGTTCACTCTTAGCTGATATAAGTTCACTCTTACATGGTTGAAAAGCCGCCCTTCGTGATCGAGTTAAGCGAGTCTGTTGTTCCTAGTACTCACAGCGCTCCAAACGGCTAGCAACTATCGCGAGAAATGCAAAAAATCATCCCAAGCTTCGTGACTGTATATACTAGACCAGCGTTTCTCAAACTATGATCCGCGGACCACCTCTGGTCCTCGAGGTCTGCCCTTGTGGTCCTTCAAAAAAAAAAAAAAAAAAAAAAAGGCAGAAGAAAAAATAAAATTCAAACGAATTGCGTGTATCACACTATAGGTGAAAATCTCAGAGTTTGGAAATGATATATGGCAATCATCTTTCACTTTTTTTCTCAGTACTGACATTTTATGAAGTTTATTACCCTATCCTTCTACTGACTTCCCACTCTACTCTCAACAACAAGAGAGGGATTTAAAGCACTATGAACGTGGTGTTTCTCGCTATTTTTCCCTGCACATCTGGCGCCGCCCCTGTAACCCAACCAGGAACCACTCAAATTCATAACAGAGGTCCGAACCTTTCCATGTATTTATGTATTTATGACTTTTTATGTATTTATGACTATGAATTTCTTAATAGTTTTGCCGGCACCCAGTCTGCACACTGAAATGGGCACTTATGTCGTACACCAATAATACAACTCTGAGATCACAATTTTAAACTTATTTTCCAAGTAAATATGACGAATTTTCATGGATTCGTGATCATTTTTATTGCGATATTGAAACTAACAAACTTTCATTGAGTGAAAGAGAACAGTTAATTGAACTCTCGAATGACGCCGGACTTAAAATGAAATTTCAAGCGGAAGGTGTGGTTAATTTTTGGACCTCATCATACTTTAAGTGAAAAGAGAATACAGTGAACTGTGCAATGGTGCTTTAGAGATTATAATTCAGTTTTCTTCTACGTATCTGTGTGAGAAAGGGTTTTCATACAAAGTAGGCTACCGAAATCGACTCGATGTATGTGATGATCTCCGACTTAAGCTTACAATCATACATCCAAATATAGAAAAACTGTGCAAGAATCGGCAGGCTCATCCATCTCAATAATGTGAGAACCAACATTTATTTTTTTTTGTTAATAAGTTAAAGATTATCCAAACTCTAATAGCCTTGAATTATTAAAGAAACAAAAATGAAATTTCTTCTATTAACATTAGCGTAGTTAGTTAAAAATTAATATAAAATTAATTTAATTTAATTAATATTAATTAAATAATTCTATTTTAAAATATAAGTATATTGATATTAAAATATACTACAAAAATTATCAATTTGCTTTCGAAGGGAACAAGCGTAAGATGGTCCGCGGAACTGTTCTGACTTAAAAAATTGTTCCCCACTTCAAATAAGTTTGAGAAACGCTGGTACTAGACTGACTAAACCGCAAGACGTTCCAGTATTTCTCCCCTTAACTTCTCCCCAATCGTTAACTTAGGACATAGGTAGGCTTTATCGGGTTAAATCGATGTAGGTTAACCCAAACTACATTATCCTGAAGTATTTTACATTCCTCCTGAGACACTCTGTATAATAGACTTATACATCAAGTTTTATTACACAATGTTAAATTTCCTTTTGCACGGTTAATTTCGATAAACCGTCTGACTGCAATATTTCTTGCTCGGTGTTACAAATCAACATTTGTATCTCTTGTTTCCAATTTGCTGTCTTTTTTAAACTGGTTTACACAGTCTCGCTAAAATTACTCAACCGATAAGTATTTATCATCGCAAGTAATGGAAGGAGTTCTAATGAGTAACGTGGACGCCAAAAGAAAAGGGCGATTGATCGCAACGTAGTAAGAACCTAAGGCAATCATCGACTTGATTCTTTTGAGAACAGCATCTACAATTACCTCCGAATTTAGATCAATAGCAGACCTGTCTATTTTTGTAGTCACATGTTGCGGCCAGCTTCCCGTCTGGCGAAGCGTTCGCAGTTCGATTGTTGTTAGCAGGGGAGGAGATCGTCCTCTGGCGTAACCCTTTCCGGTAACCAAGTTTTTAATCAGGGTTCTTCTTCCTGTATCTGATTATTATTAACGTGCTAATTACATATATCGGAAAAAAGGGATCTGTCCTCTGTCCGTTGTTCGCATTTCCTTTCCTGGTGCGTAGTATCGCATAAATGTTGTACTGCCATCGCTTCCAAATTAATATTCTTTAAAATTAGTCCGTAATTTTGTAACATTCTATTGATCATTCCTTTCTTCTGAAGTCCTTGATCAGTAATTTTCAATTCTGTTACAAATCTTTTATTTCTTAATCAGATCTAATTTTTGTTTTTTACCACGAAGACTCGATATTTTTTATTCTATATAATTATTTCTGTCATTTAATGACTATGCATGTTTTGTATTCATTTTGCGTCGAACATCATGCTTCCGTATATCTACGCTTTAATCCTTTCATTTTCAAGTTCTAGCACGACAGCCGTATGCCCTATCAGACTCTTGCAAGTAAAGAATTATAATTCTACCCAAATAACATAAATTCACAAATAATTATAGTGGGAAGAAGTAACATAAAACGAATATAAACATTACATCAGAAGTGACACAAGAGTTGTTTTTGTATTCCAGCACTACTGGGTGTTCATTTCAAAGTGTGTCATGACGTTACTGTTGTTGAGTCAGCGATTTGAAGCGAGTTTCAGCTTTTGTGTCAGAGAAGTTGCCTATTAATCAAGGCGTTCAATCTGCACTTGAGAACGTGTACGGTATAACTTGAATGTCGTAGCAACAGATGGCGGTCTGTACGGTCTCTGTGCTACCATAACTTCTTTCGAACTGTGTTTTCCGCGGCCAAGTCGTACGCAGGGTATTTGTTATCATCGTGCGTACGGCAACATTCCACAATACAAATCAAATGCTCCGTGTCCATGTTTACCGTCGAAATTAATGTCAACAAATACGTAAGTAATCAGTAATAAAACTCTCACCTCAGTACATGTTTCGAAACAGTTCACATTCCTGCCACTACCGGCGTTACGGTACGTATCGGTAAGGACTCTTTTGAATGAACGCCATACTCGCTAGGCAACTTCTCTGGCAGATAAGTAATACACCTCTGCGGAAGTGTAGGAAGATTGAAATATCTAGGCTCATCGGCTAGACACATGACGGCATACAGCGAGCCATGACACACTTTGAACTGAACACCCAGTATAAAACAATCTTTATCGTTAGTGAAAATCATGCATAATACTGTATGCCACATTATTGTAGCACAACTGTAAAACAACAACACAGAAGCACATTCGATGAAGTTTAAGATCTGAGTAACGGCGGAGGTCGTTTAATAATTGGTGTCGTCTTCCACAAAAAGGCAAAGGAGTGGTAACTTAACAGTGAAGATCCAAAAACCAACTCTTGTATTAGTAATAGAAGAGAGATATCATCCTCAGAGTGGACCAATGCCATAAAGACGTCCACAAACATCGCAGTAGTACGATCGGTGCCAGGTCGTTCCTTTCAAGATCAAAATTGTCGTCATCCAGGATGCAGCGCAGTAGAAACCTTTGGGCATGTTTTGGGTTATTGCCCTAAAGGGGAACTACTGAGGAACAATCGCCACCATAAAGTGAGAAGCTCCATCGCAACCACTCTTCGGAAGGCAAAGTGGGAGGTTTACGAAGAAGTGCACTGCTTGGCTGAGAATGGGTCAACGAGAAAAGCAGACATTATAGCCATCGATCGCCAGAATCAAAGAAGCCTCATTCTTGACCCCACTGTACGTTTTGAGAAGGATGATCAACAAGCCAATAACGTTAACGATGAAAAGAAGTCTATTTACAACCCATGTATTCCTCACTTCAGTGAGAGATACAAAATGAATATTAATACATGGGAAGTGAAAGGACTTCTTTTTGGCGCTAGGGGAACTTCATTTAAGTTAACCAAAACCATTCTCCTTTCTCTTAAATTTTCTAATGAGGACATTAACAAAATTTGTGTAATGGTATTGAGATATTCATTATCCATCTTACACAATCACTTGTATAATACTATGTAATTTTTTTCCCCCATTTCATTTCATTACTCTTCAATGTATTTTCATCTCATGTTTCTCCGAAATCAAATTGTACTTTATTTTTAAATGTATCATTGTCCCGCATTCTCTCCGCAATCATATTGTATTTTTCATTTAACCTCTGCTTTGTATTCTGGATCCTAGTGGTCAGCCGTAGATTTCGGCCAGATGTCCCAAATTGTGGAATTTGTTGTCGCATGCCAACTAAAATGTATGTATGTATGTATGTATGTATGTATGTATGTATGTATGTATGTATGTATGTATGTATGTATGTATGTATGTATGTATGTATTTATTCACACTGCAAATGGGTATATACCCGATGGCAGTGGTAACTAATTACACTCAATAATGATAATTAATAATAAACACAACTAATAAAAACAATAATTAATAATAATAATAATAATAATAATAACAAGGAGCATCCTAAATTAAATGAAGCATGGTCACTTAAAATAACATTTAAAGTAAATCTAATTTGTATCTTAATCCTAAGTTCGAACTAAGACCCACGAGTGTGACAAGTTCATACCTGCACAAGTACCTTTCGGCACTACACTTATTTCACTTCCCCTTCGGGTGTCCGCCTCCCTTCATAGGTGCTATGCACGTTGCAGGTTACACAGTGGCTCGGCGCACGATTACATTTTCGCCACCGCTGCTCTACGCAGTCTCAAGGAGAACAGTAGAATTATAACACTGCAATAAATTAATGGCAAGTCACGAACTGTATACACATAGACGGCGACTACATTGAGTGTATTAGTACAAAACCCTATGCGAATCATATTTTTATGTTTTTTCGTTTCTGAATAATAAAGCCATGCACTCACTCACTGCACTGATTCTACCTGATTTCACTAACACTTCTAACCATTTCACTGTTCTAATACTTTGCACAGCCACTTCACTGACACTACACACTTCACTGACACAACAAACTTCCTCACTGATACAACACTTGAAATAACAAGATATTGTAAATTTTAAAATTCAAAACAATAATGTAGTTTTATTCTTACAACAATAACTCTTCACTTTCTACAATTTAATTCTGCTCCCGTCAACAATGGGATTGACTTCCATTATGACGGCATAACTTGTGCCATAACATTAACATTATGAAACGATTTTCCATGCTATAATATTTAATGGTGTCGACTCTGAATGATAGGCCCTAAACTAGGCATAATGTCGTTGTCTTAATATTATTAAAAATGATAATGAAATCTGAAATTTGTATACGTCACAAGAGCGAAAGTGTTTCACGTATTCGTAAACATATCAACTCATAGGCTACGTGAAACCTCACTTTCGGTCCAAGTACAATAATTAACTATTAAGAAACGTTCTTAAAATGAGAAATTGTTGATTTTTTACATTTTTCCAAGCAAATTCAGACGAGCATTAATATTAAATCGGCAGTAAAAATACAGGCGTATAAAAATTCATCACGCGACAGCACGAACGATCAGTTAGAATAAAACGACAGATACTTGCTTCACGTCTACTTCGGACGGCCATGAACTGGTCGCATGGGGTCGAAATATCGGGCGAGCTGGAGTCGACGGTTTGCATAATGTGCCTCAGTTCTGCTTCACAGAGCTGCTGCACTAGAAGTGCTCAAGCATTTCGTGTGGCCTCCTCGAAGTAGAAATGAACATCACACTTTTAGTTTCCTGTTTTTTTTTGTCCTGGTTTCCTCCCATTGCTACGCTTCTCCCTGTCTCTCTCTGTTTCACTTTTACACTCGTTTCTTGCATGAAAGGAACATCGCTTTGTGTTCGAGAACTATCATATCTACCGCCAATACATGAGAGTTATGAGTCTAGAGCCCGAATGTATACTTACTTACAAATGGCTTTTAGAGAACCCGGAGATTCATTGCCGCCCTCACAGAAGCCCACCATCGGTCCCCCATCTTGATTAATCCAGTCTCTACCATCATATCCCACCTCCCTCAAATCCATTTTAATATTATCCTCCCATCTCGTACGTCTTGGTCTCCCCTAAGGTCTTTTTTCCCCAATTAACACGCTATATGCATTTCTGGATTCGCCTATACATGCTACATGCCCTACCCATCTCAAACGTCTGGATTTAATGTTCCTAATTATGTCAGACGAAGAATACAATGCGTGCAGAATGTCAGAATGTTTAGGCACTTAAACCGTGTAATCTGGTAAGTTAAAACAGCGTTTTTTAACCGCTGGTCCACAGAAAATTCATACATTGGAATAGGCAGACAAAAAAAATGAATAAAAATAAAATATCAACCAAGTCAATGTAAATCCAGAAAAGAAACAAACAATAGGCGGGCAAAAAAAGCAATTAGAATATGAAAAAGGAAGACACTGTAAATATAGAAAAGGGATAATATATTCCTTAATTTATACTATATTTGCGCAGTACACCTTGTTATTCCCTACACATTACCACAAAGTATACAGGATGAACTGAAACTATTGTCATTAATTTCAGGGGGTTATTCTTTGAGATATTTCAAACAAAAGTATTTACTGTACTCCAACCACGAGAAAGTCTCCAGGGAATGAAGGGAAGAGGGGTGATGCTGTGAATGAATGTTGATGTCATAAAATGTCATAAGGTCACACGTGGGTACTCATATCTCTATTGGCTATCTCTCAAAGCACAAACCATAACACATTTTTATAACTACCCTAGTTACAAAATTAGATCACTGTTAATCTCTTGGTCTTTTAATCCCTGCATACACAAAATAACATAGTTATGGAGGAGAGCGTATGATTTTTAAACTGACGTTATAACTCTAATATTGTCTATCTACTTCGCTCCAAGATGACGCAATAGTAAGCACATTCCTTTCACGGTTTATCTCCTGGTTGGAGAACAGTAGTATGCCGTGATAGATAGCAGTTTGTTTTTGAATTCATTACAAGAAAACATAATAATGTCTTATTGCTGTGTTTTATGATAATTATTATCATTTATTCATTGAATAATTTTATTAAATTGCACTAGTCGTTTCATCTTATTACTATAATTTCACTCACCTTTCGGGTTCATGAAATTATCAATAAGATGAAACAGCACTCGTACAATTACTACAGATAATTCCAATGAAACAATTGGGAAACAGATCCCTATGAAATAATAATTAAGATATTAAAAGAAATGTTAACAAAATTTTTCTTGGAAAGCAATGAACAACATAAAACAAACAAAGATGTTATGTTAGCTCATATATTGGATTTGAACTTATGCCTATTTCTAGTTATGTATTACAGTTATTACAAACCGGTATTTTCAATAGCTAATTAGAGAGAAGTTAGTTTATTCCATATTAGTAAATGTGTTATTTTGTATATAAAATGTACATCAAAGTTGCATTATGGTCAATACGGGACACTGTCAAAAACCATATCACTAGGACACCCCTCAACAAAACTAGGTAACACCAGATGTGTACAAAGTTACATCCGATTTATATTCATGCAAACATACCCCAAGAACAATGACTGATACTATTACAATTATTGTTATTATTTTGTGAAGCTGGTGATGAATGTGAAATAGAATCATTGTCGTGGTTATGGTTAAGATTACGATTATGTTTTGTTTCAGGTAATCATGGTGTTTCGACTTCTTGCATTCAGAATTGGGAGTAACTTTTTATGCACTCGGTATAATAGACTCGTCCACACGACGTAGCATAACCATCTGGTACGTATCTAAGTAAATGTTTTACATGCATGGTATGCTTTTTATGTTGATAGAAGTTCAGTGGAGTAAGTAATAAGGCTTAACATTACAATAGCGTAATGTTATATTTTCTGCATTCTTTTGAAGACCATAAACATGTGAAATTTGACAAAGTGTAAAATAAAATAAAAAAAAAAATTCAAGCAACAATGTTTAAAAGAGAGTTTAACAATCCTTAGTTTATGTATAGAGATGTTAATAAGATCATATGTCTTTGGCAGAAATAAATGTTCTGATATACAAATTTTCTGATTCCTTAATCATAATAAAAAGGGTCTGCATATTAAAACAGTCGATAGAACAAATGAAAAATAATAAGGATATGAAATATAAAGAAAGAATGCTATAACTTAAACGTACGCTACAGAGTAGAATAAAAAAAATACAGAAAATTTGAAACTAAAGAGAGGATACCAAACTAAGCATTTTGAGGATAGGAACAAGGGGATCACAGACGCTTTGTTACTGTATTAACTAGTTAACATGTATCATATATCTTTATAGTCAGAATCAGCTTACTTAATATCCTAAGGGTGAAACCTAACCATTTTTTCACTGTTACTACATATGCTAGTGAATTATAGTGACTTCCTAGCTCTCAGGTTGAATTTTCTTTTACCAATTTCTACTGACAAATACTACAACTGGTAGTTATTTTCTAACTGTTATGTTGGCAGCGATAATTTCGGTTTAAAGTATAGGAAACTGATGAAAATGCAAGTAAGGAAATACATTTTTAGGTTAGGTCTCATGAATCGTAAACTCTTTAGTCAAAGCAATAAATTTCATGTCAGACAAAATACATTTTAATATTAGATCATATTAATCCTAATGACTAACATAATATAGGCCTACGAAAAGTCCAGGAAGAAAACGTATTATTTCATAAATTATTTAATCATTTAGGAGACGCCTCGTAACATAAAAAGCAAGAAATTATTATTGTTAATAATAATAATAATAATAATAACATATTACTATTATTATTTTATTATTATTATTATTATTATTATTATCATCATCATCATTATTATTATTTCAGTACGTAGCATTATGATTTTACCCTCTTTGGTGATATCTGGTATTAGTTGGCAACACTGAAGAGACGGCCAAATTAGACTTTTAGGGCCGTATTCATAGACGTTCTTAGCGCTGGCTTCCTGTGGATGGTCAGCGAATTAACGTTTTACGTATTCATAAATCAGTGTTAGCGATATGATATGATATGAATCCCGTAGAAGTAACCAGTCGATAACCGGGGCTAGTTTAGCACGCCCTTAGCGTGGGCTAGCGAAATGCCTATGAATAGCACCCTTAGGAATTACACTTACGTGATCCTCACTATAACATATTTAGTCTATGACGAAACACTCAACTTCACATCGGTCGATTTTTTCTTCTGGGGTACTATATCATTTTTAAGTTCTTAAGAATATGGAGAATAAAAGCGTTAAATGTAACCATAATTTACCATCTGTCATTGTAAGAAAATTCTAAACAATTACTGCACATTTACAGCTTAAGATCTTTCACTTCTGCCTCATTTTTTGTACTTCACGAGCAAAGGAAAAATGTGGCTGAAATGAATTCCTGTAAAAGTAATCCGTAGTAAAATTCGAAATGGGAGCTCTCGATCTATATAACTGGAAAGTATTTTCAAATCGTCTGTTGTATCGCTGTGATATAAAACTTTTATAAAAGTTAAACTATTTACTAACTACAGTTCGAATAAGTGAAAACTGAATGTAAACCCTAAACGAAGCTATTTAATTCAATTACTTCGTTTCAAGGCAGACTAGTTTTCTGTCTAGATTTGCTAATAAAAAAGTACCGTGTAAACAAATTAAAGGAACATAAAACATTTAACCGTTACTGTCACATACGTTCAAATAAATGTTCTCTTTTTACTCTGCTAGCCGTCTGGGTACAACTATGTGAAGTTGTTCCAGACATTAATGTAAATTTCCTATTTTATTACCCAATACTGCCTTCATGTTAGTCTATTTAAAGAGTATAAGAACTGAATAACTCAAACTGTGGAATATACTGCAAACTACTGAATGACCTTCTTAATAATAATCACTGACCTGTTTGTGGCCATGAATGGTTTGGAGTTCAGATTCAGGGTGGGCAAAATCTGCACGTATTTAAACCATTCATAGGGCTCATTTCATTTAGTGTTCTGCCCAAAAGCAGGTCTTTGACTGCAAACCAGCTTTCTCCAATCTTTCCTATTGTCTGCCTTCCTCTTTGTCTCCTCATATGATCCATTATCTTAATGTCACCTATCCGTTATCTTATTCTGCCTCGAATTCTTCTCCCGCTCACCACTCCTTCCAGTGCATCCTTCAGTAGGCAGGTTTTTCTCATCCAGTGACCCAACCAATTCCTTTTCCTCTTCCTGATCAGTTTCAGTATATTTCTGGCTGTTACGTATTATATTTTCAAATCGACGTGTGCGAGAAATTACAAAAAAAAATCCTTGGAGTACTCCTACTGGGGCACAAGATTCTTTTATCAATCTTAAATGATCTGCGCCTCAGCCCTAAGAAATATCAGCGAAAATTTGCATTTCCTTGTGAAATATAACATACACAGAAAAATAAAAGAGATTTATTTACTTAAAATGGACCCTATTATGTCCTTGGATGTTTCTCTTACATAATAAGTCATGAATACAGCGGTATAGAAGAGCAGTTTGGCTTCAGGAAGGGAAAAGGTACGAGAACTGCAATTGGACTGCTACGAACAATCGCCGAAAAATACTTATGAAGAAGTGTATGTAGTATTTGTGGACCTAGAAAAGGCGTTTAACAGAGTAGATTGGAATAAACTGATGGGGATCCTAAATAAAATTGATGTGGATTGAAAAGAGAGGAGGTTGTTCAGTAATTTTTATGTGAAACAGCGAGTCAAATTCAGGATAGGAGAAGAAATGTCAGAAGGAAGTGAAATAAGGAGAGGAGTACGCCAAGGATGCCCTAAATCACCTATCCTGTTCAACATCTACTTAGAGGATTTATTGGAGAACTGTTTTCAGAACATGGGAGGAGTGATAGTAGAAGGTAGAAGAATAAAGTGCGTAAGATTTGCTGATGATATGGCGTTGATAGCAGAAGAGGGGATGATACTAAGGGATATGCTACTGGAGCTAAATGACAGCTGTGAGCAATATGGAATGAAGATAAATGCAAACAAGACGAAGACCATGGTCATAGGAAGAAAAATAAACAAGATAAACTTGCAAATTCTAAATGAGGCAGTAGAGCAAGTGGACTGCTTCAAATACTTGGGGTGCACTACAAGCAGTAACATGAGCTGCTGTCATGAAGTCCAAAGAAGGATAGCAATGGCAAATGAAGCTTTTGATAGAAAAAGGAACATCTTCTGCGGACCTCTGGAAAAAGAACTAAGGCAGGGACTAGTGAAGTGCTTTTTGTGGAGTGTGGAATTGTGTGGGGGCATGAACATGGACATTACGGTGAAATTAAAAAAGCGACTAGAATCATTTTAAAAGTGAATATGGAAAAGGATGGAACGTGTGAAATGGATAGACAGAATAAGAAACGAAGCTGTGTTGCTCCAGAACCCAGGAGGTTATGAATGGACCAGTTCACATTTTTTAATTCATCGGATATGACGCAAACATTTCTATAGCAACCGAAGTTTAAATTTCCGTTCCACAAAATGCTTTCACCTCTTTTTATTAGTTTTGTTCGAATATAGACGTAACACGTCAAAAAATCCAAACGCGACATTGTCGGTCACAAGTAGGGGAGTAGTGGGTACAGTGAGACACAAAATATTAAGACGTATTCAAGTGATAATTCAAGTATTTTTAAAATCAAGTGCAATAGAAATAGACATTAAAACATGGAGTATAATAATACATAAACAAAAATGTTAATAATGGACATAATATACAATACGTGTTTGTCAAGAAATGCAAATGTCTCACTGTTCCCATTCAGGAAGATACAGTGAGACACCACAGTGTCTATTAACGGACATTGAAATGATTTACATTTATTTCAAAAGAAAACAAAAACTTGCTGTCTCTTTATCTTGACATGTTCTGTAGGCTTATTTAGAATCATTTTGATGTCTGACTTCGAAACCATTGAAACATCTGGAACATTTGGAAAAGTGAATTTCCCCATGGTATTTCAAACTTTTGCGAAAAAATTAAATGAATTTTTGGTGACAACAAAGCTTATAATTATAAGAATTTAATTTAATTCTTTATTATTTTTTAACATTTTCTTAAATTTTGTGAATTATTTTTTATTTATGAAACTATTAAAATGTATTGCATACATTATTTTAAGCTACAGTTCCTAAACTGGTTATTAGTATGTTCATTTTTAATGTTAGTTACTGGTAAATGTAATATAATTACAGTTTGTTTTTGCAAATCATTGGTACATGGGAACAGTGAGACGTCTCTTCAAAATTAAAACTTCAAAATTAAAACAAGAAAGACGAAACCTTGCCAAACATAATCTCAAATACCATAGTATTAGGTAACAAAACATTCATATTTATATCTCATTTGTATAGCCAATATAACCTTCATTAAACACAAGCCAAAATTTTACTTCTAGAGGGAAAAATTACTAATTATTTTATCATCACTCACCTTTATAACTAGAATCAAATCGAGTATGAAAATACTGTTACTTTACTCATGCAACATACAACTCCACTGTTACTAACATCTCAACATCAAAATTTACCATCTAATAAAAAATATCTCACTGTTCTCCCTGTCTTACTGTACCCACTTCTCCCCTACCACTATGGACTTTTCAAAAGAAATATCCGATACCTGGCTGGGAACTGCATGCGTGACAGTATGATGGTCTGGACCATGTAGTCACCGCGGAGAAAGATTGCATGTCCCTTAGTAGCGCAAATTAAATGCAGGAGAAACTGTCTTTCTTTTAACTGCATAATTGAAATACATGCGACGAAATATAAATGCGCGAATGCATAATTATAGAGCTCGTAGCTTTACAAGCTGGTATCTTACATGTTCCCAAGACCTTCCTGAGGCGGGCCGTCAAGAGTACATACATGTAGAAATGTGGTGTCAGTCTCCTTACAAGTTTAGAAACGTGAGCACGACACGCCACTACTTCCAGCTGACCTTCATGAAGAACCGCAGGCTCATTTCACAGTTTGTCACAGAGCAGGATACATTCCAAGCCGTGATCAATTCGAAACACTTTCTCTTCTGACAGATTAGATTTCAGGAAACGTTAGACACATTTTTCAAAAGTAAGATTTACCTTTAATTGTTCGTATTTTCTATGCAATCTTAAAAATTCTGACACTGGTTTATTACACAAATAAATGAGATTTTTTAAATCACCATGACAACGACTTTGATTCTGATTGTAATGGTGATCGTATTATCAGTAGGCACTTTCCTATAACTTGGCCTGCAAGATCGCCAGATATTAACACAGTGGATTATTGGTTGTGGACTATCTGAAAGAATGTTCTTAAACAACTTTACTACAATTGATGAGCTGAAGGACTCCATCGCACACACTGTGGCAGATATTCCAGAACAACACAGAACTGTTCTATAAACAAAATTCTAACTTTCAGATTTTTTGAGAGCAGACTGGATGATAAAAGCTTCTCAATCGAATAGTAACAGGCATTTTCCATATTTATTCTGCGTTTCATTTCCTCTCGAGTGTCATTTATATTTTTGTTATTGTTGTTACAAGATGCATGAATTTTTCAACTTTTTCGAAGGATAAATTTCCAATTTTTATACAGCGAATTCCGCTTAATAGGACCACATTGGAACCATGCGTTTTGGTCCAATAAAGTTGCGTATTAGGACCAATCTTAGACGAACAAATACACGACAATATCTGTATCTAATTCCGGTTAAGAGGATAGGCCGCATTATTGGACCAAAACGCATGGTCTCAACGTGGTCCTATTAAGCGGAGTCCACTGTATTTCCTTTTCCTACTATGTTCTGGTTACAAGACAATCGTATACTTTATCGCTTCGGAATTTACTTCCAAATCTATCTGTTTACTTGCTTCAAGTAAAATTCCCGTGTCTTCCCTAATCGTTTGTGGATTTTCTCCTAACATATTCACGTTATTTGCTTAAATATGCAGCTGATATAACCCGTTCAATTCCAAATTATGTCTGTATCTGGACGTTTCTAATAGCATATTCTAGAGCAAAGTTAAAAAGTAAAGGTGATAGTGCCTCTCCTTGATTTAGCCCGCAGTGAATTGAAAAATCGTCAGATAGAAACTGCCCTCTCCCTGTTATCCTGGACTTTACTAATAGCATATTCTAGAGCAAAGTTTAAAAGTAAAGGTGATAGTGCATCTCCTTGATTTAGCCCACAGTGAATTGAAAAAGCGTCAGACAGAAACTGGCCCCCCCTCTCTCTCTCTCTGTTATCCTGGACTTTCCTAATGGCATATTCTAGAGCAAAGTTAAAAAATAAAGATGATAGTGTATCTCCTTGCTTCAGTCCGCAGTGAATTGAAAAAGCGTCAGAAACTGGTCTACACGAAATCTGCTGTACGTTTCACTGAGACATGTAATTAATCGAACTAGTTTCTTGGGAATACCAAATTCATTAAGAATATTATGTAAAACTTCTCTCTTAACCGAATCATATAACTGTTTGAAAAATAGTAATAATAACGCTAATAGTAAAGTAATAGCAGTAATGCGAGTAATAGTGTATAAATAGTGATATCAGTAGTATAGTATTTTATTTAATTACATTTTCAACTGCAAAGGTTATTCAGCGTTGAAATTCAATTTGGGCTAGAAATGACAAATTAATTTTGCCTGCAGCACTTATAAAGGATAGCGTTTGTTATGTACTGGTAAGTTTAGGAAACGAGGGCTACAGCTTTACCTCCTTCCAGGAGGATTCCTTTCTAATCATTTCACCGCACTTTAAATTCGCCATCCCGTGCCGGGTTTTCACCCGTAAATGTCGGCTCAAACGGCAACCATCAGCCTCCAGAGGACGACGAATGCAGAATCAATTATTAAAAGCTGTCATGAATAACGAATATGAAGACAATGCCTCTCCGAAGGAGAAACTCTTTGAAATGAATGATCTTTATCTATAGCAAAATCATATTCCCGGTTGTTTTATGTGAAACCATTCTATGCCGAAGTAGGCCTATCAAGAATTCCTCGCTGTGATGGAACGTGGAAGCCACGCATCTTCATCTTCCCGCAGTCCATGCATCAAGCTGTGCAAACAGTGGCTTGCTGATTGCGTGAGTTCGCGTCCAGGTAGAAACATGTCTGCTACTGGAAGATCTCTCAACAATTCCCGTGAGCGTTTCGTGAGAGTCGGCGCAGTGACGAACATCAACACGCGGAACAACCGTTCATAAATAAAACTCATTCCAATTTAGCTATCAATATTGTTCGTGGTACAGCTGAAGCTAATGCGAAAATTCAATACTTACTTACTGTCTTTTAAGGAACCCGAAGATTCTTTGCAGTCCTTACATAAGCCCGCCATCGGTCCCTATCCTGAGCAAGATTAATTCAGTCCCTACCATCATATCCCAACTTCCTAAAATCAATTTTAATATTTTCCTCCCATCCACGTCTCGGCTTCCCCGAAGGTCCTTTTCCCTCAGGTCTTCCAACTGACACTCTATTAGTATGTGCATTTCTGGATTCACCCATACGTGCTACATGCCCTGCCCACCTCAAAAGTCTGGTTTTAATGTTCCTAATTATGTCAGGTGAAGAATGCAATGTGTGCAGTTCTGTGTCGTATAACTTTCTCCATTCCTCTGTAACTTCATCCCTCTTAACCTCAAATATTTTTCTAACCATCTTATTCTCAAATATCCTTAACGTCTGTTCCTCTGCCATAGTGAAAGTCCACGTTTCACAACCAAACAGAACAACCGGTAATATAACTGTTTTATAAATTCTAACTTTCATTATTTTTGAAAGCAGACTAGATGACGAAAGTTTCTGAACCGAATTATAAAAGGCATTTCCGATATTTATTCTGCGTTTAATTTCGTCTCAAGTGTCATTTATATTTGTTACTGTTGCTCCAAAGTACTGTATTTGAATTTTTCCACGTCGTCAAAAGATAAATGTACAATGTTTGTATTTCCATATCGTACTATGTTCTGGTTATGAGACATAATCTTATAGGTCCACTTTGTTATTTTCTGGATTTGCTTCAATACCTATCTACTTACTTCAAGTAAAGTGTTTTCCTTAATACAGTAGTTTGTGGATTTTCTCCTAACATATTCATGTCATGTATGTATGTATGTATTTATTTACACTGCAAGTGGGCAAGCACCCGGTGGCAGTGGTATACACATTATAAACAATCAGCTGATGTTAAATTCCAAATGTTCTGTTTTCTTGGACTTTCCTAATGGCATATTCTTGAGCAAAATTAAAAAATAAAGGTGATAGTGCATCTCCGCGAAAATTCAATTCTTCGGTATATTATTAAATAGAACATAATAATAATAATAATAATAATAATAATAATAATAATAATGTATGAATGTATTTATTCACACTGCAAATGGGTATATACCCGGTGGCAGTGGTAACTAATTACACTCCATAATGACAATTAATAATAATATTAATAATAATAATAATAATAATTAATACTAACAATAATAATACTGATAACAATAATTAATACCAATAACAATAATAATAATAACAATAATAATAATAATAATAATAATAATAACAACAACAGGGAGCATCCTAAATTAAATTAAGCACGATCACTTAAAATAACATTTAAAGTAAATCTAATTTGTGCCTTAACCATCTAATTTGTATCTTAATAATAATAATAATAATAATAATAATAATAATAATAACAATAATCATATCTTAATAATAGTCTAATAATAATTCTTTGTAACAGGGATTTTTCATAGCTGAATAATGGTTTTCCTTCACTCAAACTTCATTTTAGTTTCCCATAAATCTCTTCTGCCGCATCTTCCTCTGTAAGCCCATGATTGTGCATGCTCCTCTTTACTCTGGCTTTTGATCTTTTTTTTTTTTTTTTTTTTTTTTTTTCGTCTGTTGCCTTCTGGATGACAATTTAACATTTCCTTTAGTATTCTTTCTTCCGATATTCTTGTAACATGTCCATACATCTCAGCCTTCTCTCTTCTATCACCTCAGAAGCATTATTTTTAACTGCTAACAATTCCCGTAGAACTATGTTTTGAATCTTATCCCGTCTTGATTTTCTCGCTGCCCTACTCCAAAGGTTTCTTTTCACTGGTGCTAACTTACTCATTAATTGGAAGGAAATAAATAATTTAAGAATGTTACTGTAGATTACCTGCATCTCTTAACTTTATTATGACAAGTTAACAGGATAGTGGAAATGTAGTATAAAATAAAATACAGCAACCCACATTTTGCTCTGTATCACATCAACTTTAAAGCAATCCATTTGAAATTTAAGGACAGATTAAGGTAACTCTGCTGAACATAATCTGTAAATTTTGATATTCTAGTGAATATACTGTATAATAAATTTCATAAAATATTTCAGAAAGAAATTCGTAAATATTCTAGTGAATATATAATAATTTTCATAATATATTTCAGGAAGAAATCCTGTAGTAGTATTTTAGTGAATAATAATAATTTTCATAAAATATTTTCCTATATTAGTCTGGGATTGAGATTTTTTTTTGTTTGGAAATTTGAAAAATTACGTTACTTACATTAATTTTTTTAATTTCCAAAAAAAAAAAAAAAAAAAAATTCTCATTTCCAAACTAGTATAGGAAAATAATTCTAGTTACCAAAATGAAATAATGACTGTAGACTGTGTAAAAAAATTACTAAAACCCTTCACTAGATTATGAGTAAAAGTGGCACATATGTGAGTGTTCTCATTTTTTTTTTCACAGGATGTTTCGTAAATATTTTACTGAAATGTTTATACGTTTACTAGAAAATTACAATTTATAGGGATATTCAGCAGGGTTTCCTTAATATGTCTCAAAAATATCTAAGGAATAGCTTTAAAAGTTGATATACAGAGAAAAATGTGAATTACTATAGTATTATTATTTTTATTTGTAGATTGACACTTCCTTGTTGCCTTAAGAACCGATTACCAAAAATATAAACATATTTTTAAAAATTACTAACAGAAGATATTGTGAATGTATGCAAGATTGATTATGTAATAATCTACTTAACTTAACATCCTATTTATTTTAAATTAACTCAAAGACCTCAAATTCTTAGGTCGTAAACATGTATTTTAAGCACCTACAATCCAGGAAACGAAGAATTATGTAATTACTTTGCACATGGCAAGTGAATTTATACATATTGAATGATAGTTAAAGAAACTAAATTAGGCCTATAAAGGATTTTATAACTAATTCATTAGTTAATAGAAGCAGTGATTGGTAATTGTGCAGATTTTTTAGTGATTTATTTTACAACACTTTATCAACATCTATGGTGATCTAGCGTCTTAATGATATGAAGGTGATAATGCCAGCGAATGAGTCCAGGGTACAGCGCCGAATGTTACCAAGCATTTGCTCTTGAAGGGGTGAGAGAGAAACCCCGGAAAAACCTCAACCAAGTAACTTGTCCCAACCAGGATTTGAACACTGAACCTCTCCTTTCAAGGTCAGGCACCTAATCGTTAAGGCTCATTCACAATGAAAATTAAACATAACATAAGCGTTAACTTAAGAATATAAACATTGCGGTAAAATCAAGAAGTCATATATCATCATTCACGATGGGAACATAAACATAACAGCAAACATACTTGGTAACCATGGAAACATAACATCGACGCCATTTCCTCATATTCTGTCGTATACTTCAGCGCTCCACGATTGTGTTCTGTTTGCAAATCACGTAAGCATAAGCATGAAAGTTTGGATTTTGCAAACTTTCATGTTAAATTCTTACGGTAATATTTATGTCAATACTTATGTGAATCATTGTGAATGATCCCATTTGGTAACCTGGCCGCAAACTTCTGTGTTTATGTTACGGTTATGTTTAATTTTCATTGTGAATGGGCCTTTATTCTACAGCGGTGGACTGTACAAACTTGCTTTCAATCATCGCCACCTAACGACTAGAAATATTTTGATAGGACATGTAATATTTATGGAATATGAGAAGTGGAAGGAAATCACTACCTCGAGCATGCGCAGTAGAAGGTTTCTTTCCAAAAACCGATACTGTTTCATCACGATTCTTGCGGCTGAAATGTTCCACAAGAAATCCCTACAGTTGGTGCCAACTCCTGACTCATGAGTCACGCGTGAAGTGTTTAATGAAAATGAATGCGTTGCAGATAGCTTGTAGGTTCAGGAAACGAGCTGGAAGACTTGGTGGCAGGCATCTTGTGTCGGAATCCTTGCCAATCACGCTGCAGTGCGTCTGCGTGATACATGTTTGACCAGTATCAGAGGCAGCGACACGTACATTTCGCTTGTTTTGCTTGTTGTATTATGTAGTTGCGCCGGTAGCTCTGCTCTTAGCCTCTCGTATAGCACTCGGAGTACAGCTAGAACACTCTTGGTCGGTTTCTCCAAGTAGGGCCTATTGTTAGATCATTTAAGTAATGTTAAACTCTAAACAGTTTGTTAAATATAGTTTTTTCATGTCTTCAAAACCAGTTTGGCTGAACAGATAAAGTGTTTGTTAACTTTAAATGTAGGATTTTAGGCAGTTAACTCATTTAAATAGTTAAATATGGCAGATGACACCACAGCTGTTCAAAGAGAAGTTGTGAAAATAATATTTTATGTCTCTCTTTAAGGAATGTTTCGTGAACGATAACATAACATTTAAAAGACACTTTGGAAAGCTAATATAAGGAAGGTAATCTTCAAAAGTGAACTGATTATCATACTGGCTGCCTATTTTGATACTGAGCTATTATAATATATTGAATATTTAGAAAATGTGGGATCTCAACGTGGCAAGATAACTAGGAGTGATGATTTAACTTATATACTATGCATGATACTCAGTTTGTGACAATATAGCTAGAACACTCTGGGCCATTATTACAGGAGGAGGAGGAGGAGGAGGAGTATGTCCACTGTCCATTTCTTAAACTTTTCAGTAAAGATACTTCTAACAAACAAACATTCTTATGGGGGCAGATAAAAAAGTTAATTTCCAACACAACTTCGTTTATTATTCTGCCTGTCCATTTCACACGCTCCATCCTTTTCCATATCCACATTCGAAATGCTTCTAGTCACTTCTCTTCACTTCGCCGTAATGTCCATGTTTCTGTACAATACAATGCTACACTCCATACAAAGCACTTCACTAGTCTCTTCCTTAGTTTTTTCCAGAGGTCTGCAGAAGATGCTCCTTTTTCTATTAAAAGCTTCCTTTGCCATTGTCGTCCTCCTTTTGAATTCCTGGCTGCAGCCCTAGATCATAATTGTATACTCAGAGTGCTCGGCGTTATAGGTTTTGACGGTAACAACTTTTGTCAGGTTTACTATGCTGCCATCTAGTTGTTACATAAGGAGTCACGTCATAACTTCCATTTGAATTGCATTAGCAACTGTACTGCCATCTCGTGTTCGTTTACGGCGGACGGGTGGCGATCCTGGCGGTTGTTCTCTTCAAAGTGCAACCGATTTTAACATAGGACTGAGCAATATATACTGGGTGTTCAGTTCAAAGTGTGTCATGGCTCGCTGTATGTCGTCATGTGGCTAGTCGATGAGCCTAGAGAATTCAATCTCCCTACACTTCCGCAGAGGTGTATTACTTATGTGTCAGAGAAGTTGTCTAGCAAGTACGGCGTTCATTCAGAAGAGTACTTACCGATACGTACGGTAACGCCGGTAGTGGCAGGAATGTGAACTGTTTCGAAACATGTACTGAGGTGAGTTTTTTCTTACTGTCGGGATATGTGAAGAGGGTTAAGACGATTACTTAGGTATTTGTTGACATTAACTTGGACGGTCAACATGGACACGGAGCATTTGATTTGTATTGTGGAATGTTGCCGTACGCAACCGATGATAACAAATACCCTGTGTACGACTTGGCCGCGCAAAACACAGTTCGAAAGAGGTTATGGTAGCACACAGACCGTACAGACCGCCATCTGTTGCTACGACGTTCAAGTTATACCGTAGATACAAGTTCTCAAGTTCAGATTGAACGCCTTGATTAATAGGCAACTTCTCTGACACGAAAGCTGAAACTCGCTTCAAATCGTTGACTCATCAACAGTGACGTCATGACACACTTAGAAATGAACACCCAGTATATGATCTGGGCTGCAGCTCTCATGTTACTGCTTATAGTACACCCCACTGTCCACTTGCTCTACTGCCTTATTTACAATTCGCAAGTTTATCTTTTTAGTTTTGTTCCTATGACCTGGTCTTCATCTTGTTGGCATTTATCTTCATTCCATACTGCTCACAGCTGTCATTTAGCTCTAGTAGCATATCCCTTAGTATTGTAATGTATTTATTTACACGGCAAGTGGGCAAGCACCCGGTGGCAGTGGTATACACAATACAATTAGAATACACAATACAATTATGCACAATAATTACAATTAATAATAATACATAAAATAACTAATTATAAGTGACCCTAATTTTACATTACAACCCACATATGTATAGGCCCTACATAAGTTTCACATTGGTACTGATAGGCTAATAATCTTTCACTTTACTCTCATCTCACTCACTGTACTGGCACTGTGACACATTTCACTGACACTACAAATTTTCATTGATCGAAACTATTCACTGTACTGTAATACCATAACTTTACTAACTCATCACGCTTCACTGATACACTGATGCTGATACTGATATTATCCCCTCTTCTGCTAACAAAGCCATATCATCATCAAATCTTATACACTTTATTCTTCTTCCTCCCCTATCACTCCTCCCATGTTCTGAAAACAGTTCTTCACAAAATCCTCCAAGTAGATGTTGAAGAGGGTAAGTGGTAAAGGGCATCCTTGTCGTACTCTTCTCCCTATTTCACTTCCTTTTGACATTTCTTCTTAGCAGTTAATAATGAAACCTACTGTTGAATCAGTTACTGATAACTGGAGAATAGGGGAACGTATTGGTTGGATCCGTTATTAGACATGGAAATAATTCCTGGTCAAAAAATAAGAGAAATTATCCGTTATTAAGAACTTGCGAACAAGGGAATCTATTGGTTGAGTCCATTATTATTAAGATAGGGAATAGATAACTGAGATTCGAACTCAGGTCCATGGTTGTCGTAAGCCAGCACTATGTTAACTAAGCCACAGAGGGGGCTTTACATCTCATATGCGCAAAAACTTCGAAAAGCACACAAATTCGTTGACTGAGTTTGTATTTACCTAACACTGTGTTAAAGTTGGGAACAATTACATCTGCTGGTTAATTTGACTTGATTGGTACTGCGTAAGCCTCCCTGTTTGCTGCTGCCTATAGCAGAGCACAGAAAGTTTATTAGTACTGACGGCTCAGGACAGAGCAGATTTGTTAAATACGGAGCAAGAGTTGTTACGCTGTACGTAGCAATGATTCCATTTGCAAAGTGCTAAATGTTGTATATTAAAATTACATTCGTTTCATCTACAGGTAACTGCGTCAAAAAGAATTTCATTTATTTGATTGAACCAAATCACTTAGCTGATTACGTCAAATGTGGCATGCAAGCAAAACAAAAAAAATCTAAAGTTGAATAAATACAAGTGCCGCTGTAATTTCATGATCAAATCCTGCTTAAGCATTTTGATAGGCGGTATATTTTTCTCTTGTTCTGATTCAAAACTCCTGTTCATTACTAAATGGAATCGAATGCACATAAAAAGAATATAAATGCTGATACTACTGCAGTAATAATCATCATAAACTGTACGCATGAGGCCTTCCGACCCGTTCCGATTTCACAAAGTTTGTTTAATTTTGAAATTGTTCTCTTCAGCGTTTTGGAGGGATGCCAACATTTCGTTTCATCATTACCTCATTTTATATGATTTTGTTTTGTAGGCTACATCCCTAGAATGTATGCAAAATCATTATTTCTGTTCTTATATTGTACTTTCATGGAAGGAAGCCAACAAATATTATAGTTCAAATCAAAATATGACTGTAAATAGACTGTAAAAAGAAAACAGACAGTATTATTATTATTATTATTATTATTATTATTATTATTATTATAATTATTATTATTATTATTACTATCATTACTATTATTATTATTATTATTATTATTATTATCATTATTATTAAAGTCACTATTAATAAAATTATTATCAACATTATTATTATTATTATTATTACTAATATTATTATTATTGTCACTATTGTCACCATTATTATTATTATTAATTATTATTATTATTATCATCATCACCATTATTATTATTATTATTATCATCGCCATTATTATTATCATCATCGCCATTATTATTATTATTATTCTTATTATTATTATTATTATTATTATTATTATTATTATTATTATTATTATTAGCGAACTGCTTTGTATGGAGTGTGGCATTGTATGGGGAAGAAACGTGGATGTTACGACGAATTGAAGAGAAGCGAATAGAAGCATTTGAAATGTGAATATGGAGAAGAATGAAGCGTGTGAAGTAGACAGACTAATAAGAAAATGAAGCTATGTTGGAAAGAATGAATGAAGAAAGTGATGTTGCTGAAACTGATCAGGAAGAGGAAAAGGAATAATTGGCTGGGTCACTGGCTGAGAAGACACTGCCTTCTGAAGGATGCACTGGAAGGAATGATGAACGGGAGATGAGTTCGGGAAAGAAGAAGATATCAGATCATAGACGACATTAAGGTAATATATGGATCATATGAGGAAACCAAGAGAAAGGCAGAAAATAGGAAAGATTGGAGAAAGCTGGGTTTGCAGTGAAGGACCTGCCCTCGGGCAGAACACTAAATGAATTATTATTATTATTATTATTATTATTATTATTATTATTATTATTATTATTATTATTATTATTATTATTATTATTATCAGTATTATTATCACCATTGTTGCTTGTCGCTTTTGTTTAGTCAACTGCTGTCCTAAGACAGATTTGAACCTCACTAGTGACACCAATGACTTCAAAAAGGCATCACTCATGAGACAAATAAGCCAGGAGATAACGAGGTAGGGTGGCCAATTCCTTTCCTCTTCCATTACATACTTCGCCGACTAGAGACATATTATACTAATCAGATTTCAGATATTATTATTATTATTATTATTATTATTATTATTATTATTGTTATTATTTTATTTTTTTCATCATCACCATTATTATTAGGTCTATTATTATTATTGTTATTATTTTATTTTTTTCATCATCACCATTATTATTATTATTATTATTATTATTATTATTATTATTATTATTTTGTCATCATCTTTATCTTCATTATCATAAACATCTCGGAACTAAAGCTGTTCTGCCAATCACTTTACCATGTTGTTATTTATAGCGGTATGTCCTCCTGCAGCACAAGGGAGTGACCATGACTCGTAAGAAATATTTTTGTCTCGAAAGACAAATTTCCCATAGAGGCTAGTGCATGATAAATGTGACAAAGCACGGAATTCCCATTTGGTGACGTGAAGTTCGAGCTGGAATTCGACCTTAATAGACTGAGTGTCCATTTTTAACAAGAAATTCCAATTTAAATGCAACAGTGAGTTAAGTTACATCTTTCCCAGCAGGATTCAGTTACGCTAAACGAAGTTCATTTCCGTGACGCGCATTCATTATACACAACAAACCAATCAGAAAATAATAACAAAACTGAAACATGTCTAACACCAAAAAATTTTCAACTATGAATTTCATTATATTAGTAAATATAGTGACTGACTGTCTCCGCCTTGTATTCACTCAGAGCTTCGACGTGTATTTGTACTCGTATTTCCTAGGGACTGAATCTTAATATGTAAGATTACATTCCCTCTAGAGCTATAGAGTTATACACACGAAAACTGTGCGAAATTGCCTTAAAATATTTCAAAATGTGTTGCTGATATAAAAAAATAGATGTTAAATGTGTTAACTTGTCACTAATCATTCAACATCTCGAAAGCGCCTCTACTGTAATACAACTAACTGCATAGAGAAATCAACAGACCGTCAAGGTTGAAGTAAGAAGTCATAATTAACGACTTGAATATTTGGCCCTTTTGTACTTTCAAGCTGCCGTACTTAGGCTACCAGGCATACATGAGGCTTTCTTCTTCTTCCTTCTTTTCCTCCTTTCATTTTTGATTCCTCACCTTCTCATCACTCTCTCCCCACCTCTTACTTCCCTTCTCCCCTCTATCCTTGCCTATTCCTCCTCCCTTCTCACTCTCCTCACTTCTTCCTCATTTCCCCTCTCTTTGACTCTTCTCCCTCCTCCTCCCCATTTTCCCTCATTTCTTCCTATCCTTTCCCTCTCTCCTCGTCTCTTACCCTCCTTCCCCACTATTCTCATCTCTTTCTCCTTCTCCCCTTTTCTCCTCACTCCTTACTCCTTTTCCCCATCTCTCCTCATCTCTTACCATTCTCCTCCTCACTCCTCATCTCTTACCCTTCTCCCCTTCTCTCTTCACTTCTTCTTCCTTTTCTCCCTCTCCTCGCCTTTTCCTCCTCTTTCCCCTCTCTCCTCATCTCTTCATCCTTCTTCCTCTCTCTCCTCACTTCTTCCTCCTTCCATCTCTCCTCAATTCTTCCTCTTCTTTCTCCCCCTCTCTCACCTCTTACCCTTCTCTCCCTTTCTCCTCACCTCTTACCTTCTCCCCCTCTCTCCTCACCTCTTCCTCCTCCTTCCCCTCTCTCCTCACCTCTTCCTCCTCCTTCCTTTCTCTTCTCACCTCTTTCTCCTCCTTCCCCTCTCTCCTCATTTCTTCCTTCTTCTTCCCCTCTCTCCTCACCTCTTCCTCCTTCCCCTCTCTCCTCACTTCTTCCTCCTTCTTCCCCTCTCTCCTCACTTCTTCCTCCTTCTTCCATCTCTCCTCAATTCTTCCTCCTTCTTCCACCTCTCCTCAATTCTTTCTCCTCTTTCTCCTCCTCTCTCCTCACCTCTTACACTTCTCCCCTCTCTCCTCACATCTTTCTCCTCCTTCCCCTCTCTCCTCATTTCTTCCTTCTTCTTCCCCTCTCTCCTCAATTCTTCCTCCTTTTTCCACCTCTCCTCACCTCTTCCTCCTCGTTCTCCCCCTCTTTTCTCACCTCTTCCTCCATCTGCCCCTCTCTCCTCACCTTCCATTCTCTCCTCATCTCTTCCTCTTTCTCCCCCTCTTTCTTCACCTCTTTCTCAACTCAAGTTCTCTCCTCACCTCTTTCTTCTCTCCCTCCTCACTTCCCTTTCTCTTCTTTCTACTTTCATCTTTCTCTTTCCTCACCTCTCTTTTCTTCTTCCATCTCTCCCTCCTCTTCTCTCCTCGCAAGTCAACTTCCTTCGCTCTCTCATCTTTTCTCCTCTCAACTTCATTCTCTGTCTCCTCTTTTCTTCCTGGCTTCTCCTCTCCTCTTCCTCGTCTCTCCCCTCCACTCCCTTGCCTCTCCTCACCTCTCCCTTGCCTCTGCTCGCCTCTTTCTTGTCTCTCCTTCCCTCTTTCCTGAATCTCCCCTCCTCTTTCTATCTATCGTTCTCTCTTCCTTGTCTCTTCCCTCCTCTCCCTTGCCTCTTCTCTCTTCTCCCTTGTCTCTCCTCTCCTCTTCCTTGTTTCTCCCTTGTTCTTTCTTGCCTCTTCTTTCCTCTCTTCTTCCTTGTCTCTCCTTCCTTCTTCCCTTCCTCTCCTTCCCTTTTCCCTTCCTCTCCTTTTCTCTTCTCTGTCTTTCCTCTTGTCTTTCTTTATTTCTTCCTTTTCATTTCTTTTCTCTCCTTCGTTTTGTTACTTGATGATGAAGCTAGTTCGCCCTCGGTGCTTGCTCTATTAGTGAATTTATGAGCGCAATAGACAAAACCTACAATGAATCTGCATTTCCACTATGGCTCAAATAGTTTTTTAGTGGATATATTACTTTATTATAATTACATTATTTTATATTTTGTATTCAGAACTTCCTTTCCTTCGAACTCTTCTGGTCTTCAGTAGGGCACGTGTTTTCACACACAAAGACGGTATTTCCAGCCGTTAGTCTACTTTGACAAATGAGAACAGTCGATATTGAGCCGCTTAGCACGTTATGTTAATGAGTGAGAATTGTTTACAGACTCCACGTAAGTGTCTGTCATTAGGCATCGCGGGGCATTCCTAGTCTGCACTGAATTTTATACTCGAATTGAATTTTAAGACTTGCAAAACTCTTTCTAAATTGGTGAATAAATATCGAAGAATTTTAGTAAAATAATTTGAATAATTACAGTAAATATAATTCTAAAAATACAACCAGAAAGTAGGGTAGAGGTTGCAAATATTGTGATAGTTCTTTTTGAGAATGTATTACAATTTTACTGAGCGAGAGAAGGACCGGTTTTGTGCAGCAACTTGTCCACGAACATTCCCTTAATACCTTGACGCAAAAAACCGATCTTCCTCTCGCTCAGTAAATTTTAATGAATTCTCAAAAAGACTATCATAACATTACCAACCTTTACCCTACATAAAATAGGCTTTAAGATTATATATTACACTCTGTAAATGTATTATTTACTTCGTTGGATGAAACGGATACTTACGGATACTATCTCGAAGCTATTTCATTTCTCTCATAATAACAGTAATATTAATAATAATAATAATAATAATAATAATAATAATAATAATAATAATAAACCTAGGCACGACAGCCCATGAAGGGCTATGACCGACTAGCCGGCTGTTGGTCTCATGGCCACATGCCGAAGCAGAGGTGGACGATCATTCAACCAGACTGGAGGTATCGTGAGGTTACCACGATGATCACCCCAGCCGTTATCGCTAGCTTTCGTAACCAGATTTCGCTACCTATCGTAGCTCCCCAAGTGCATCACGATGCTGGGTAGGCACCGGTCCCATACACTGGCCGAAATTTCATGAGAAAATTTCTTCCCCCATGAGGACTCGAACCAGCGCGCATTCCGTAACGCGAGCCTTAGGCAGGATGCTTAGACCACGACGCCACGGCGCGGGACTCATTTCTCTCATGGTTATGGTATAGCCCATATTGACAATAAAAATGGAGAGTTGATTTGAGTGCATTGATACCTGAATATTGTAAGTTGTCAAGAAGTGGTATGACACCGATTAAAACTCTCGATTGGAGTCAGTGTAGTCATTTTGAAACCAAATGAAATATTGGTTACTTTTTCAGACTATCGATCCTAACTACGATGTATTCCATCAGATAAATGGACAGTTTTCTTTTGCTGGTATCCATTACTAATTCAACCTTCTGTTTTCAGTGCAGTTTTTCTGTGTGTGCATACAGAGAGTGTAAAAGGATGAGGTTTTGTATTCGGAGTATTGTAGTCTGTTCACTTTCTTCTGTATGGGAATAGACCACTAATCCTGAAAGAGCTGCGAATTCGCAAATGTTAGCACCGCTTTATATATTAGTATTTGCGGTTTTTCTGTAAACTGCGGCAGTATTTAATCCAATATTTCAACGCGGTACGAAGTCAAAGGGCAGGCCTGGCTTTCTCTCGCTGAAATGTTTCTCAGTGCCCTATCACGGCACCAATTGTGGCAAAGCAGGGCTTACAGTGGCAAAATCAAAGAACTGTGAAGCTAAATATCTATAAATATGGATTCAAGTCCTACAGCAGACCACCTTAAATAGGTGATTAACGACAACAATGCATATAATGTGATTGGTTTGATTACGTGTTCCTAGAATTGGAATCGGCAAGCAGTCTCCAAACCGTTGCTTACGAGATTACACAAGCTGGCGCATAGCACGATCGAGAGTAGGTCTCTGTGAGTCATGACAATTTCTGCCGCTAGGTTCGCCTCGCTGCCCTAAGAAATGATGAATAGTACCATTACAAAGCATTGTGTATCGTGAAAATAGTTCGATTAATTGTGCATTACTGATTGAGTACGAATATTATAAATATGCCAAGCATATTACAGTGTTATTTGAAGTTTGTTCAGCTAAGTTATATTCGAAAATTGTCTGTGTTTTGCTATGTGAAGAACTCAGTACCAATAGGTCGTATCTTTATAGCTTGCTTTTTAAATTACATATTGTCTGTCTTAGTTTTCCAATAAGCTGATTTTGTTTCCGAATTGTCCTAGTAATTTTTTTACGTTGTAATGTAATGGCTTTGGGAATTTTTTTACTTTCAATTGAGCACTGTGTGGCTATAGCTTTTTTATGTGCTTCATAGATTTCTTCAATTGAAACATTTGCTTCATTGAAAGCTGATGTACTATGTTCAACATTGGGTTTATTTTTCTTAGCAGGATGGATGTTATTCACCACTTCTGTTATCCTTCTTTTGTTGCGTCTACTTATGTTTGAAACATTTTGTTTATGTTTTAGAAAATCATCAAAGACGGATGGTACCACATTAAGAAGCACTGCCATCGTGATCTAATACGATCTAGATCACGATGGCAGTGTTAGGAAGCAAACGTTTTAATGTTGTGCTAATGCTAAAATCAGCTTCTTTGAAATGTCTTCTGCAGACACACGATTTCTTGTTTGGCGTCCAAAGAGTCCTTGGTTTGTCCCCTTCGCGAGAAATGGCTACACACTACTTCTTTCTTAGTCCTTAGTCATCTTGTGGAAAACAATGAAACGAAAAATCACATTCTTTATTCTGGTTCGATTAATCAGTAGGCCTATAGAAATGTTTTCACCACTGCAAGAAAAAATCGCGCAATAATTATACTTCAGTTATTGTGACGTTCATATTTTTTTTTTAAAAGAGAGGGAAAAGTTAGGCCTTCTTGCAAATTCTTAATTATGAATTCAAGGAAATTAAAGATAATGCAGTATCTTAATTAGTTGCAATATCTTATTTAATAACAATATTAATAATATTAGGTGAAAAGGGTAGACTATAGTGCGTATATATAAGATGTCAAGTTAATTTATTTCCGGAAATGTTTGGTGTATGAACTGAAGTACAGAGCAGACAGTCCCTCAGTTTATATGTAATATGTTTTAACATCAAGAATGACAGCCTTTTATTGTAATATAATTGAGGAGTAGAAGTTTGGAAATTACGTCTATTGTCCATAAAATATTATACGAAGCATTTAATAAGCAATGGTGAGTCCTTTAAATGTCCCAAATGTCAATGTCATTTAAGTGTTCTGCTATGAATATTTAGGGCAGAACAGCGCTCCGAGCGGCTGAATTGGCATTACGAGGGAACCACTTCAGACTCGTTTTTCAAGCGCTATGCGCCAGCTTGTGTAATCTCATAAGCAACGCTCCAAACATACGAACTTTCTCACTTCACCATAAGTCTTAAACAGTCTAGCCTAGTTAACCATTCAATCTGCAAAATTTCTCTCTCTCTTTTTACAGTGAAATTTGTTTTCAAAACACTTGGTAAATCTTTTCTGAACTTTGTTCTTGAACACCTTGTGGAAGTCGGATCTTGTTTTGTTGTCGCATTGTCGCGGTCGCGGTCGCGGTCGCGGCGAGAGTAAAAGGAAAGTATGCAGCCGATATCACGTTATTATACTATGAAACTGCTTAAATTTAACTGCTTCTATAAACAAGAATGCATTGTTGAAAATCAAATTGGATGTGTGTTTATCAGCTATTAAATTTATCGTTATGGATAGTAACCACAACTGTCAGTTACATTTCCAATATAATTATGTCGTCAACAAAACTATTTAATCACATTCCAGCATATGCACTACCGTATATAATTCGATATAAGAGTTTATTCCGATAAAATTTGGAGTTTAATTTTCAATTAAATTTACTTTATATTTCCAGTCGAAATAAGAAATACTCGTAATAATTAGCCTTTACCACCAACAAAACCAATGATTAAAAATAAGCCACAGCCTGCCTTTTGCAAATCAATTTTGTTTCAACTAGTGATGGGCGAAGTTGTTCTTTTCCCGGAACAGTTCCGACGGTTCCGGTTCCGAAAAAATACTATGTTCCAAATAACAGTTCCGAAATAACAGTCACCAGTGGTGATGAGTCGGAGTCGTTGAGTCGTTCAAACGAACGGTACAGTACCCTCCCTCTTCACCATAGACAAATAACACCATGCAGCTCACACTGGAGCACTCATAGGCATGACATAGTACACATTCTTATCTATAGATGGCACTGCAATGCACATTCGAATCGATTTTGGAAAATTGCTGTGCATGCGGACAGAATACAACACTTTGTTTTCGTACATAAAGTTATAAAGACATGGTAGCCAACTAAAAAAAAAATAACATAACATTTAAAACATATGGTATGTAATTTCTGTTCTCTCTATTACATAATAAAAAAAACAAATCATTAATTTTTATTTTTACTTGTCTTAATGCACAGTTATAATAATAATAATAATAATAATAATAATAATAATAATAATAAATATTACAATTTCATAAATAAAAAAGATATATATTGGCAGTACTGAAACCTGGAAACCCCGCAGTGGGTTAGTAAAATGTTGGAATCGCATCTTTACCAAAGTGTAATTTAAACTTCGCATTAAACCTCGCTCCCCAAATCAGTACTTATATGGGTAGTTTCCAACAAATAATGCTACAACATTTTTGTCGTTCTTTGATAACAGAGAAGATAGCACAAAAACTTGTGCTTGTCAGACTTAACCTCAACAAACGACATACAGACATTGTAACTAAACCACTCATTACCATTTACGACTTTAACCTTTGTATAGAATCAGCTGATCAATGAATTAGTAATAGTATGCGTACTTTATGACTTTGTAGAATGTTTATAAAACAGAATTAGTCAACTAATGGTGAAATAAACCATAAAGCGGGAATCAATATTACAGATTATTGAATACTTACTATAACATTACAGATGATTGGCCAGTCTTACAAATGTTGATATTAAAGTTCGCGCCACCGCAAGGATTTCAATGTCCATGCGCCCCCCTCCAACCACGTGAGAGTTTTTATAACTGCAGCTGTCGTTGGTTCATCGGAACAAGCTCCGACGTTCCGACTGTTATCTCGGAGTCGGAACATACCTTGTGCAACGCGGTACTGCGAGCCCGCAACAGCTGGGCAAGTGAGCAGCTCGGAGTCGGAACACTGTTATTTCGGAACAGGAGGTTCCGACCTACTGTTCATTTTTGCAACAGTTCCGAAGGAGTCGGAACATACCTTGTGCCACGCGGTACTGCGAGCCCGCAACAGTTGGCAAGTGAGCAGCTCGGAGTCGGAACACTGTTATTTCGGAACAGGAGGTTCCGACCTACTGTTCATTTTTGCAACAGTTCCGAGACCGGAACAGTTCCAAAATAACTGTTGTGTTATTTTTTACCTATCTCTAGTTTCAACAATGAATAAATTTAAGTATGTTTATTTGTATCGAGTCTAATGTGCTTTAATGACATCATCAATGCTTTCTCTGTGAAGAAAGTGCGAAGGAAATCTTTATAATTCACAAGTAAGAAGCATGTATTTTGATTCCAGTAATTTGTTTTTTGAATTGTAACATTTCATTTAAAAGTAATTTAAATTAAACATGACCTGTATAATAGCTGCTCATAAACTGTTTGTGGGAGTTGGGGGGGGGCGGCAAACTATAATACTGCCTAGGGACTGCATTATACCTAAATCCGACCCTGCTCTTTGTGGCATCTCGTTAATATAAAGAGCTGTTATCGTTTCAATAAATAAATGAGTGAGTGAATAAATAAATAAATAAAATAATGTAACGTAACATGACATTATACCTCTGATTCAGGTTTCAAGTTTATTATATATTATATTATATTATATTATATTATATTATATTATATTATATTATATTATATTATATTTTATGCTCGACCATGCCGAACTGTAGTAATTATACACCTGGTAGCAGTCCTTTAATGCATGGCATTAAAGTAAGTACACCTATTCATTAAAGTTCAGGTTTTCGATTATTCTCGGATATGCAATCGAAAGACAACTAGCAAAACGTCACGCAGACTGGAAATCCAATACTGTCGCAGAAGGTTATGCTCTGTTACTGTAATAATTAGCGTTAATTGTAAATAATATTCAAAGAAATTCAATTTGTCATCTCGTTTTTCAATGTTGAATTCAATTTCAAGGTTATATCAAGTTTATCGTTTATCTTACTCTCGAGATTATATCAAGGGTCGACATTCGTTGCCCGAAAAAAATCAATACTTTCGCGTCTGCGCACGTCTCACAATTTACGAGATATTGCACAAGGTCAGTTCCGCTCCCGAGTCAGATAAGAATAACATGAATACTTATGAATAATTTCAAGTTAGAAATACGGTCGAGCATAAAAAGTCGTATGAAACTCGCCTATAATGGTAATTAAGACGCTCGTATGAAAATTATGAAACGAGCGCAAGCGAGTTTCATGAACATACTCGCCTCTTAATTACTACCATTATAGGCTCGTTGCATAATGTACTAATATTATATTATATTATATTACATTATATCATATATATTATATTATATTATATTATGTTATATTATATTATATTATATTATATTATATTATATTATATTATATTATATTATATTATATCATATAATATAATATTATATTATATTATATTATATGTTATACTCGTATTACATAGTCTATACAATACAATAAAGTATGAAATAAAAATAAAATATATTATATGATATAGGCTACATAAATAGTGGGCCTACATAATAACATTAGCGTAATATAAGTAGGCCTACTAGTTCTAATATCATTTCAATACATAACTAGAAGTAGGCTATGCTAAATGAGTGTACTTGCAATACAGTGGTGTAGGTGTGTTGTGAAAGCTGTTCGTGGGGCAACAGTGTTACAAATTGCGAGCAATGATTCTCGTTTTAATTACGAGGCGAGGGAGGGCATGTGCGCATGAGTGTCTGGTTACGTCGCTGTTGCATGGCAGCACAACAATGAGGCATGGGCGATGTTCCGCAGCCAAGTGACGCGTTGCTGTCGTTAACGACGACAAGCAGGGGACATGGCTTTAAACAGAACAAGAAAAGGCTTTCAAAAAGTTGACTCTTTCTTTTAACGATTCTGATAGGAACAGTAGGCTATAGTCTTGTGATTCCTCGATGGTTTCTTGTCGCGCGCAGGCCTGTTTTAAACGACCCGAGCTTACAAGTTCCTCTGTACTTCCAGAACATGCATTTACGGTGCCGGTCGGCTTCTGTGGTCTTACCGAGGAGGAGAAGAGGGAAGGAAAATTAAATAATAACGGAGGAGACAAGAAGAAAATGAAGGAAAACAAGGGTAGGAAATATCTAAAATGCTAAAGGAATAAGAAAGAAAACGGGTAAAGAAAGGTAAAAAATAGAACGAAAAGGAAACATAGAAGAAGAAAGAAAAGGAAGGAGAGGAAAATGACTGAAGGAAGAGGAAGAATGAAAGAAAAGTAGAGGAAAAGTAAGAAAACGATAAGTTAATTAAATAAATGAAAGAAATAGAACTAAAGAAGTATAGAAGAGGAAAGAAGCAGAAAGGAGAAAAAGAGAAATGAAGAAGAGAAGGAGAGGAAGGAGAAAAGGGAAGGAATGAAGGAGTAGGCCAAAAGATTAAAAAGGAGGGAAGGAAAGGAGAGAAACGAGGGAAGAGAAAATGAAAGAAAGAAGAAACTGAAGGATTAGAAAAGGAAAGAAATGGAGCGAAAAATGGAAAGAGAAAGAAGAAAAGGAAAGAAATTAAAGAGGAACATATTCTGAAGCAGGAAAGGAAAGAAATAAAAAAGAAAACTAAAGAAACTAATAAAATAGGATAGAAAGAATAGGAAGGAAAGAAGAAAAGGAAGGAAAAAAGACAAGGAAAGAGAAAAGAAAAGAAACGAAAGAAGAAAAGGAAAGGAGGAAAAAAACAAAAAAGGAAAGAAAGAAAAAAGGAAAGAAAGAAGGAAAAAGAAAGAAGGAAATGAAAGAAAGAAGAAAAGAAGAGATAGGAGAAAAAGAAAAGAAAGGAAGAAAACGACAGAAAGAAGGAAAAGGAAAGCAAGGAGGAAAAGGAAAGAAAAATGAAAGGAGGAAAAGGAAAGAAAGGAAGAAAAGGAAAGAAAGAAGGAAAAGGAAAGAAAGGCGCAAAAGGGAAGAAAGGCGGAAAAGGAAAGAAAGGAAAGGAGGAAAAGAAAGAAAGGAAAGAATGGAAGAAAAGAAAAGAAAGGAGGAAAACAAAAGGAAATGAAAGAAAAAAGGGAAACGAGACAAGGAGGAAAGAAGAAAAGAGAAAGGAAAGGAAAAGAAAGAAGAAGAGGAAAGAAAGAAGAAAGGGAAAGAAAGGAGGGAAGCAGAGAAAAAAGGAAAGAACAGAGGAAAAGAAAAGGAAAGAAAGTTCTAAATTTTGAAGATTACTTTTTGAAATTTGCCCCGTTATCATCTATTTTCGCGTTTATTTAGTCGACCTCATCGCGATCAATCCATCGACACCTCAAACGTTCGGATCGATTGCGATCTCAAAAAGTCATTCGAATAAAATGGACGCCGGAACGCAATTTTCGAGGCATGTTTGCGCCTTGAGGGTCAGACCGGTTTCGTGCAGTGTTTAACGCGACACCTTTGTCTACTCTACGACGGTGGTATACTTATCGTTCCGATATGTTTATTTCTTCAAAAGTTACAAGCTTTTTTGGACATTATTGCCGAGCTGTTGGCGGCCTACCGCGCCGAATGAAAATAAACAACGAATAATTAAAGCTATAATTAACGGAACAGCAGAAGTAAAGGAAAAGAAAAGGAAATAAGAGAAATGAAAAAGTCAGAGGAAAGAAACACAAGACTAGAAAAAATGGAAAGATGATGAGATGAGTGAAGAAGTAACAACGGAAAAAAATAGAGAACCAAGTAACACTTCACACAAAATTAATAATAAAATTGTGACATGCATAAACCACACGTCAGTTTTTTTTTGGTGTTATATATCCATTACTTCCAACAAAGCTGCAGAGAGGGAGAATAAAAGAAATAAAAAATTAAACAACGGGAATCATGATTATAAAAGTGCATGCGTGAGAAAGACACAGCCAGCTTGCTTCTTCATTGTAATGATAGAGATGAGAGTTAACCTCAGTTACAGTTGTGGAAAATTATGGGTTAACAGTATAAATTCTTAATTACATAAATGCTTCTCAGTGAATTATCAAACCGCAAATTTGTGGTCATCTTTTGTATTGGCATTTAAATATTTATGCCCAAAATAATTACGAACGGAACTATGAACTTCTGCTATTAAAACTTCCCTTCTTCTCAGAGGGGAAATCTTCGATTAATTATGGTAAACGAATTCAAATTACATGATTATCAAATTATTATCTGTAGTAATCTCAGACCTCGAGTGACATTTATTAGGACTATTACGTGAATAAAATAAAAATGTAAATAATACAACCCTAAAATTCACTCACAAAATGTTAATACAGTAATTGTATATTTATGAATACCTATTCAGACATTGTGAAGTTGAAATAGATGATTACATACAGCTCTGAGTATTGAAAAATCACTGAAATCCAGTAACTCAGCAATGAAGAGCTATGCAAACTTTACATTTTTTTATCAATATATGTCAGGGATGTCAAAGCGTGCCCTCAAATACCCGCACAACATTTCCTTAAGAGCGATGACAGTACTTTATCTTGCTAAAAATTGAACCTTGTTGGATTTGTATTGCTTGTAGTATGAACACTTAACATAGGCTTTTTGACGTCCTTGATATAATAATAATAATTAATAATAATAATTTATTTATTTAATCTGGCAGAGCTAAGGCCAGTAGGCCTTCTCTTCCGCCCAGCCAGACTCTAAATCTAATTAAATACATTTGCTTACATAGTTATTACATTAATATCTAGATCATAAAACAACATGAAAGTAAATAATGAAAATTGGATAACTAATTTTAGTGTGACAATAATAAACACTGGTAAGAAATAGTTATAATAATAATGATAATAATAATAATATTAGTAGGGTAATAATAATAATAATAATAATGAGATAATTTAGATATTTATCTGTTATATATATATATAACCATTAAACATTGAGAAACCTGAAACAGCTATTACTGTTGACAATAATTGTTAGAAAAATATCTCGTTAGCCTATTCTTAAATTGATTTGATGTCTGACAGTCCCTGACATTACTCGGTAGGGAATGACTGGAATGCTTTACCTGCAGACTTACTAAAGGCTTTACCAATAACCAAAGATGTATTTAAAAATAGGCTTAAGGACTTTACTAATAGACGGTAGTATATTATACACACTACTTAAAGGGTGTAATTGATATCTTGTTATTTGAAGTGTTCTATCAGTGAGGAAGTGTCTTGTGTCAGTGAAGTGTGTAGTGTCAGTGAAGTCTATCGTGTAAGTGAAGTGTGTTGGTGTCAGTGACGTGGCTGTGCAAAGTATTTGAACAGTGAAATGGTTAGAAGTGTTAGTGGAATCAGGTAGAATCAGTGCAGTGAGTGAGTTGACAGCGAAATAAGTGTAGTGCCGAAAGGTACTTGTGCAGGTATGAACCTGTCACACTCGTGGGTCTTAGTTCGAACTTAGGGTTAAGATACAAATTAGATTTACTTTAAATGTTATTTTAAGTGACCATGCTTCATTTAATTTAGGATGCTCCTTGTTATTATTATTATTATTATTATTATTATTATTATTATTATTATTAATTATTGTTTTTATTAGTTGTGTTTATTACTAATTGTCATTATTGAGTGTAATTAGTTACCACTGCCACCGGGTATTACCCATTGTGAATACATACATACATACATACATACATACATACATACATACATACATACATACATACATACATACATATGTTTCCATTGAATTATGGTAATAACTTAATTTTAATCCTTGTTTTCTACGGTTTTAGTAAATTGTGCTTGGCCGACTATGGTTCTGAGCCCTTCAATTAAGGTGGACAAAGAGGTTATGGATGACGTTTCCTCCGAACTTGGGTTTCCCCTGCGAGTTGGATCGTGTGCAACAGGTTCGGGCCTTCCGGTTGCACTGACCGACTGTCGTGATGGCGATCCGCTCCTAAAACTAACAGATCCTTTTAAAATAAAGTATTACAACGAAACAAATTTACTCGTAAATTGCTTTTTTTATTACTCAACAATCAGCATTTTAGACAAGGAATGGAATGAAAACAATGGACATGTTCCTCTCCCTGATTGGTATGAAGAATAGCAGTGGCATTAGTCTTCATCAACATCATCGTATTTAATTGAGGCAACTTAAGAGTTTTAACATGTCCAGCTTGTAATAAGTATTAAATATTTCTGTGTTGCGTGTAGTAAGCATACATATTCTCGGTTCACGCTTCTTTTGATTCCGTCCGAGAAATGCAATAAAATACATGAACAACCTACTTTTTGTAACATTAGACAAGAAGCATTTCATTTGTCTTGCTTTTTAGCCCTGTTTTATACAAGAACTTGCTCACCGTTGGCTAAAACCTATGGTGTCGACATTCCGTATCGGAGACCACCTTCGAATCCTGGGGAATATCAATTTGCAATTACAATTTTTTACTGAACAAGAACAATATTGGCTCAGGTCATACTTTCCTTTCTTATATCTTACAGAATTCACTATAATACCTACTACAGTGCGAAACCACTTGCAAACAATATGGAATAATATTAGGCTTTGAGAGATATTAGACCTACAAATATTCAGAAGGTGATTTCTGGGTAGTTAATTGCGAACTTGAACTTATCCTCTCCTGGCAAGTAGAAATATTCATTCAGTGTTCTGCTCAAGGGCAGATATTTCTCTGCAAATCCAGATTTTTCCAATCTTTCCTATTTCTAAGGGGCATTAATATATTAATTGCTGTATAGAAAAAAATAGAATAAGTGTCTAGCGTAAAAAATGTAGAAAATATAAATTTCATCAATTTAGTCTCTTCTTTCTTACCCCTCACCCAAAGGGCCGCGTTCTCTCGTTCAGGATCATTGTTCTACTTTACATCTTTGGCCAGGGAGCCAAGTGAGGGGACAAGGTAGAGCACCTACCTGCCAACGTAACGAATATTGCACACTTTTATTATTGCCGATGTGGCGCTATAAAGCAATTTTCAACTACTGTTCTACTTTACATCTTTGGCCAGGGAGCCGCACTAAAGAAAAGTGAGGGGATAAGGTAGAGCATCTACCTGCCAATGTAACGACATCCTCTCGCCAATGTAACGAATATTGCACACTTTTATTATTGCCAATGTGGCGCTATAAAGCAATTTTCAACCATTGTTCTACTTTACATCTTTGGCCAGGAGCCGCACTAAAGAAAAATGAGGGAACAAGGTAGAGCATCTATCCGCCAATGTAACGACATCCTCCCGCCAATGTAACGAACATTGCACACTTTTATCACTGCCAATGTGGCGCTATAAAGCAATTTTCAACCATTGTTCTACTTTACATCTTTGGCCAGGGAGCCGCACTAAAGAAAAATGAGGGAACAAGGTAGAGCATCTACCCGCCAATGTAACGACATCCTCCCGCCAATGTAACGAATATTGCATAATGTCAATGTGGCGCAATAAAGCAATTTTAACTAATTCTTATTTCACTATTCAGGTCAGTTCCGCTCCTCACTTACATAACCATAACATGAATACTTATGAATAATTTCAAATTAGAAATATAGTCGAGCATAAAAAGTCGTATGAAACTTGCCTATAATGGTAATTTTCATACGAGCGTCTTAATTACTATCATTATAGGCTCGTTGCATAATGTACTATTACATGAAGCTTACCTTCCTGAAGATATATAAATGTAAACTCTAGTTATTTTATTTAATCTCGTCTTTAAGTTTACACATTATACGGGATCACTTTTATTTTTTCTGCATTGTTGTACAGTATGTTATTCACATTTCTCCAAGTGGCGGCCTGAACACCTGCAGACTTGTAACACATGAGTACAGGCTGTTACAAAAGAAACTTTACAATGCTTCCATTCCTCAAATGAGATATAGAAATTTTTATACATTCAGAAATTTGAAATAAATATTATAATCCAGACACATGATCTGAAGACATTAAATCAACAATTTAAGCACAGAAAATTAATCATAAACAAAAGCATAAAAGATCTTTTGAATTCAATATTTTCTAACGTTAATAGAAAAGTCAAGTTTGAGGGCGCAGTGCCTCCCCCTCCCCCAAGCCTCACCATAACTCCGCCTATGCTTCTGCTGTTAATATTGGATTTTTATATTTTGTGTTTTGTTAAGCTATGACAAAACAAGTGAAATCACATTTATTACGACAGTAGATTGGAAATGTATCCACCTTTACCACCAAGGGAAAAGTTATGTTAATTAAAATTGACTGTAAGCGTACATTTTTAACAATCCTCTTTCACAGTTTGAACAAGAAACCTAAAAACATCTATTTCACCTATTCCAATAACCTAACATGGACTTCCTAAAAACCTAAAAATCCGGTCTCTACTCATAATCAAAACGGATGAGAAACACTGCTCTAAATGTTATTCTTTTTCGCGGTGAGTACGTTCTTCTACATATTTCAGCACACGGTTGGAATACCCAAAAGTCACATTCTGAAGTATAAGTTAATATGAGAAATAATAGCGTTTAGTATGAACACCATTATACTTAGAACAGTTTATGCTGAGCATGGGGCAATTAATTAACGCACGCTAGTATACCACAGAGGAGTACAGAAATGTGGGAAGCCTACACATGGCAGTGACATGCGCACATCTCAGAGTAACGACATGCAGCGCCCTCTATATTTCCCTTGCCGCTCTCCAGCATATCCCCCAGGCTCCAATATAATATGTTAAATATTAAAATGGCCGCTAAAAGTACTGCAGATGTTGTAAAACATGAGGCGATTACTTAAAACGTCTTTGATGCGCTGCGTTTTCTGTTCTCTTGATACGGCCGCGGGGGGATGGATGGACTGGCACACACACTCGAGGCGCGAGACCGCCTCTGCAGCAACTGCCCCGTTTTCATTCGCAAGAGTGCATAAGGGGGGATATGTTTACATTATTGGTGCAGAGATGAGCACAATTCTGCCTGCACTGATTGCATACCAGTAACAAAGAGGTGAAGGGAAAAGAATCCAAAATGAGGTCCTCTGTAAGGCCCATTATATACAGAGTGTTTCATAATTATAGGTACAAACTGCAGGGATGAATACAGTAGAACCTCTATTATCCGTGGTAATGAAGGGGATGGACTGAACGGTTAATCGAAAAAATCGGATAATCCGTATAATAGAAGATTTTAATAAATTAAGTGCATATGTAGGTCTAATACAGAGTGATTTATATAGAACTGACACATTTCTTTCATTAATTGTTTCAAAACGAATTGTGCTAGCGACAACTTATTATACCTAAAACGTAGAGGAATTTTAGGAGATTATTTACCTCTATAGCAAATGTTGTCCGGCGTTGTCAAATCCGGAGATCTCGGTGGCCACAGGTTCCTGGAAATTATTCGGTCGTCACATAACCGGATAAATGGAACCATGCTTCATCTGTGAACCATGTGATGGACAATATGGCAGGATTTTGGACAATGAACGTCTGAAATCAACGACAATAATTCAATCTTTTATCCTTATCTGGTTCCTGTAGCTGATGGACAACCATAACCCTATATGGCTTTAGGCTCTCTGACACATTGAGTAGGTGTACCCTGTCTCCTGCGACAAACGTCTTAATGATTTTTTGGGTAACTGCTCCAGTCGTGCTCTTACGTCAACAACAACCGTGGGAAGCCTAGATGAACGATGCTTGCCCTTTTCACTCACCAGAGATCCTGTTGTTTCCAATTTGTTTACCAGTCCCAGTATTGTGTTTCTTTTGGGAGGATTGCGAACACCAAATTCTCTCTGGTATGCCCTTTGAGTAACTGTAATTGATGGAGCAGTCACCCAAAAAATCATTAAGACGTTTGTCGCAGGAGACAGGGTACACCTACTCAATGTGTCAGAGAGCCTAAAGCCATATAGGGTTACTGTTGTTCATCACCTACAGGAACCAGATAAGGATAAAACATTGAATTATTGTCGCTGGTTTCAGACATTCATTGTGCAAAATCCTGCCATATTGTCCATCACATGGTTCACAGATGAAGCATGGTTCCATTTATCCGGTTATGTGACGACCGAATAATTTCCAGGAACATGTGGCCACCGAGATCTCCGGATTTGACAACGCCGGACAACATTTGCTATAGAGGTAAATAATCTCCCAAAATTCCTCTACATTTTAGGTATAATAAGTTGTCGCTAGCACAATTCGTTTTGAAACAATTAATGAAAGAAATGTGTCAGTTCTATATAAATCACTCTGTACTTAGGCTATACTTACACATTTTCTACGCGCACTTATGTTTAACATGCTAGCTGGTTGATCAGAAGTTCACTAATTTAAGAGCGGTTGCCAATGGTGAGTTAAGAGTGCCCAGGGAATCCTTGTGATGGTTGTCTGCAGAAAGATTGGAGTAGAGATAGGCTATCGTGTTATAGATTTACATTCTCGTACTTTACTCACTTTATCTTAGTTTTTTTATTAAATAGCGCACAGTTGTAACGACAGTCTCGTATTCTGATTCAGCATGAGCTATAGTTTCTACTTTCCCAAACCCCTCAATTACTTGCACCTTTTTTTTTTTTTTTTTTCGATACTAAACAACACATTTTTCTTTCGACATTCATGGAAGACATTTTGCATAGAATTTAAACAGTACGGCCACTCGAACAGTATGACAAAGACCAAATGGTGCACGGGTTTGCAAACTGTGTGAAAGTTATTGGGATCATTTCTTTGAAAGCAGAAGTAACTACGAGTATTTTACAAGGTGGGAAAAACACCTCCTTCACACCCCTGCCCGGAAGTGCGTGGAAGCGTTCTTATGAAATACTGTGTAATGGTAAAACCAGGGCGAGAAAGACAGTCGGATAATCCGCCAATCGGTTAATAGGGTGACGGATAATCGAGGTTCTACTGTAGAGGACAATGAAACAAGGCAAGAAACCCTAATGAATACAGGTCTGAAAAACCAACCGTTTACGAAATGTATAGAGTTTTATTGTCCCTCATCAGTACAGATTCTCTGGGTTAAGGGGAGAGGATGGTATTTTTTGGCGAAAAATGAGTAAATTAAAAAAAAAATCTTTACAATACTCTGTGGTATGTGTGGAATGCATAGCATAACATTTTGTGGGTATTTGTGCCCTTATTGGAAGTTTGATCCGCCATTTTTAAACTTCCTGCGTTATGGATTTTTAAATCACTCGCCCAATTTTATTGTTGTTTCCGGTAAATTAAATTTAAAAAAAAAAAAAAAATTCTTTAAAATACACTTTGATATGTGTGGAATTTATTGCATAACATTTTGTGGGTATTTGTGCTCTTATCGGATGTTGAGACTCATTTTTAAACTTCCTGCGCTATGCATTTTTAAATCACACGCTCGCTTTCATCGGTTTCCAGTAACTTCATTTTTTTTTCCTACATTGCCAGACAAAAATGGATATAATTTCTGAACTATTAAAGATACATGCATGAAATTTAGAACACACATTATTTAGACTATTAGGAAACTTTTCTCTGTAACAGAATTTTGTTAATTGATTTCGTTTTAAAAATACGTCCGTTTGTTTGCAAGAAAGGAAATCAGAAAATTGTTATTAAATTTTTAATTGTTTATTTTACATACGTAGGGACTGATATCAAAAATCTGTTACACGGTTTGTAGAACATGCTTTTGCAAATACATTGCACAAAACTGTCTGAATCTATCTTTAAAAACGGTTTAGATATATCGGTTTTAGCACAATCTTACATTGGGTATATTTTTTTCAAATTTGGGCCCCCAAATATTTTTTTTTTTTTCAAAATATTTTTATTTGGTTGAGTTGCCACAGCTATGAGCTCTCTATATACAGAAAACTAATATTTTACACCAAATAGGTAAAAAGTTTAAAAAAAACATCATTCTCTCCCCTTAACTTAGCATCCGATAGAAAGAAGCGAAATAGGGAGAGGAGTACGTCAAGGATACCCTTTATCACCTATCCTGTTCAACATCTACTGTACTTGGAGGATTTAGTGAAGAACTGTTTTCAGAACATGGGAGGAGTGATAGCAGGAAGAATAAGAACAAAGTACATAAGATTTGCTGATGATAGGGCGTTGTTAGCAGAAAAGGAGATGATACTAAGGGATATGCTACTGGAGCTAAATGACAGCTGTGAGCAGTATGGAATGAAGATGAATGCAAACAAGACGAAGACCCTGGTCATAGGAAAAAAAGTAAAGAAGGGTAAGTTGCGAATTGTAGAAGAGGCAGTAGAGCAAGTGGACAACTTCAAATACTTAGGGTATAAGCAGTAACATGAGCTGCTGCCATGAAGTCAAAAGGAGAATAGCAAAGGCAAAGGAAGCTTTTAATAGAGAAAGGAACATCTACTGCGGACCTCTGGAAAAAGAACTAAGGAAGAGACTAGTGAAGTGCTTTGTGAGGAGTGTGGAATTGTGTGGGGGCATGAACACGGACATTACGGTGAAGTGAAAAAAGCGACTAGAAGCATTTGAAATGTGAATATGGAGAAGGATGGAGCGTGTGAAATGAACAGACAGAATAAGAAACGAAGCTGTGTTGCTCCAGAACGCAGGAGGCTATGAATGGACCAGTTCTAGAGTTGGCAACACTGTATTCCACCTTCCTTTGGGAAACTATTACTGCTCCTTCATCTCTTTCTGTTAAATTCCTTGTCTGCGAGCGGTAAATAATTTGAACTCTTCCTGTTTATTTTTCTTGTGTTCTAAAAATGTTTATGCTCGACCATGCCGAAATGTAGTAATTATACACCTGGTAGCAGCCCTTTAATGCATGTCATTAAAGTACACCTATTCATTAAAGATCAGGTTTTCGATTATTCTCGGATATGCAATCGAAACGTCACGGAGGCTGGAAATCAAATACTGTCGCAGAAGGTTGTGTTTTGTTACTATAATAATTAGCGTTAATTGTAAATAATATTCAAATAAATTCAAATTGTCATCTCGTTTTTCAATATCGAATTCAATTTCAAGATTATATCAAGACTAATGTTTATCTTACTCTCTAGATTATATCAAGGTCGTCGACATTCGTTTCCCGGAAAAAAATCAATACTTTCGCGTCTGCGCACATCTCACAATTTATGACGTAAGCTATTGCACTCACTCACATAACAATAACATGAATACTTATGAATAATTTCAAGTTAGAAATGTGGTCGAGCATAAAAAGTCGTATGAAACTTGCCTATAATGGTAATTAAGACGCTCGTATGAAAATTATGAAACGAGCTTGCGCTCGTTTCATAAATAACTTCGCGTCTTAATTACTACCATTATAGGCTCGTTGCATAATGTACTATTTCCCTTTAGAATCGGACTGTCGAAAATATTACTGTACTTCTACTAGTTAACTAAACGATAGGAAAACCGTCTACCGCGTTATCAGCATCATCACAATTTGTTTTACAAGAAACTCGGTTACAGCAAGTGATTATCTATTAAAATGTAGCCTTTCAAGTTATGTGACATAACCACAGGTGAAGTCCCAAGAGAGCTTATCGCTGAGCAGGTAAATGTTGCAATCTTGACAATTTTATTTTTAGATGTGACAAATTTATTATCCTGGACCCGTTATCGGCAGAATAGTCATGTAAATTCCCGTATCCAACTATTGGTTACAAAACAGCGCCCTTTCCCACTTATCATTAAACACTTTATTCTGAAAACGCGGTATCAAACTAGAGACGTGATTTATTGCCGACGGCACCATGTTTATTTAACATGACATATTGCCCGCATGCAGATGCCAACTTTCATTTCTATAGTACGTCTCTAATTTGCACTTAAAAGGGGGTTTTCATTTGTGGAAATTCTTTTATGTCGCTACATAAAACAGAGTCGTAATTTTCACTCGTTTCCTTTCAATTAACAAAACATTCGCTGTAAATCTTTTTAAGGGGAACACATTAAAATATAATTATAAATCTGTTAATATTTAAACTGCAGAAGCACAAAACGTTGCAGCCATAATTTTATGCAACTTCAACAACGTTATGATGGATCATTCAGAAATATTTTAAGGAATGACACACAACTTTTAGATGTATAAAGGGACACCAGACTTCCCCGATTACTGGAGATAGTCCCTGACTTTTTGATGGTGATCCCGGCAAAAATATGTCCCTGAAATGTACGTAGTTTTAATTTCCTTTTTCTACAATAGTGCGTAAAGTTGCATTTTACCCACTGTTATCAGAGTATAAAGTGAGCGTAAAAAGTAAGTAATCACTTTACGCACTGCTATTCATTTTACGCACTGCCAAAGAAAATGTACTATTCAATGAACAGTATTGGCAAAAAAACCCGGACCGACCCTTGTAGCTGATGCAAAAGAATCCTGTGATGTGTATTGTGTCAAACTGTGGTAATTTCAATATGGATAGTGAAGCCAGAGATATGTACTGCTATTTAATGTAAAAATACGCAGTTATCTTTGCCGAATAGAGGTAGAAATGTAATATTGATGCCAGACGAAAATAAAACTCTCAAAGTTTTTTCGTCTGTAAGTTTGAGGCACTGAAGGAAGCAAAAGACGATAAGAATCGAACAAATGCAATATATTTCATTGTTACAATTAATTATACAAGATGGATGAGTTTTGTCACTAGCAAAATTTGAATCTGTGACTCTGAAATCAGCTACAAGTGTCGGTCCGGTTGTTTTTTTTTTTTTGCCACTACTGTACACACTTCATTCAATATGAAATTAAATCATTATCTCGATATTTCATTACTTAAATATTACACATAACACAAATAAGTAACAAATTTAACATTCATATTTACATTTTAGCCCTTATTCTGAAGTTACATATTGTAGTACTCGCTGTGACATGATTTATCATTCAACTGTTTCTAACCGCTTTGTTGATTATATGGCCGGTTTAGACGGGCATGAAATCGTGAACATGAATAAAACAGATTGCCATTCTATAGATACTTAGGTACTTCTTAATGGTTCTGAGTTTAGACGGCCATGACGTTATGATCTTATAACCTCTCCAACTTGAAATATTAATGTAAATTTGTGCTATCATAGAAAAAACATTGTATGACACACATTCGCAAAGTTATTTTTTTAACCCTCGTGTCTATATCGGTATACCCAGTAGTGACTTTACCATAAGGTCATTAATTGGTCACATGCTCCCAGTTGTAAGTTAAGGAAATTGGCCAGATTTTATATAGTTCTGTATTTTTTCATTCACGACTTCTTTAGGCAACTCTCGATCCGGCACTGGCACTTGTAGCAATGTGGAAACATGGGTTGGTCACATTTACACTGCGGACTTTTCGTGCCATACTGCTTTACATTGAATGCTGTCTCAGAATTGTTGCGGGCGATGAGGAGGAAGGTCTAATGGTGGTCTTCGGTCACAGAGGTGTTGTGACTGACAACTTGAAATAACTAAAACTCCAAATAGTGCCACTATTTGTCACCCAATGGCGCCACTGCATTACACTGTGCCAAAATAAATTTTATTATTTAGAATAGTTACCCTAATATGTGAAACCTCCAGCAGACAATACAATTGAACAGCAGGAATACTTCAACAAAATATTTGAAGGCGTGGCGTGTCGGGGGTGCGGAAGGAAATTCCGAAGTTGTCAATGCAGTCCTGGTCATAAATACTTACTGCCAATTTAAGAAAGCGGCGGTCAGCGCATGTCTCCTTAGCCAATTTCTTTGTATGATATTTTGAATGATGTCGAGTCTTACCATTAATTGGCGAAGTTGCATTTAGTTTTATTTAACATGAATTATGTCAATCGAGTGACCAACAATGTAGTTTTATTTGAATCAGTTTTGAGTTAAAATCTTGTTTGAAAGTGATTCCTGATGAGTTTTGTGCTTCAAAATGAATGAAGGAAAGCATTTACAAAGTAAAAGTTTATGCTATGAGGACAGCAGAGGAGTTAGCACCTCCCCAAAATCGGAAGTTTCTTTTATCTTTCGATTATTACATCTCTTTTGTGTCACGCTTGGGCCTTAAGTCAAAAGCCGCCACTGAATATAAATTACCTAAGAACCGAAACCAACCTGAAGCTTACAGAGGAAAATTCCATGTAGTAACCTAGTAGATGTTGACAATGCATGTTGTCAACTGAATCCTTATTCGTTATCGTCAGAAGAAAAAAATCTTCAAATTTGCATATATCAGCACGAGTGGAAATAACTTATATATATATACATTATATATATATATATATATATATATATATATATATATATATATATATATATATATATATATATATATATAAGGAGCTTGATTCTTTTGGTAGTTGTCAATAAGATAATCTTTAAAATAATCTATTGTAATAGTGTTTCTGTAATTAGCTATGTATAATTATTTTATTATCAAATATCACTTTAATTACAGGTTATAGAGAGAAGAATACAAAAAGGATAGTTGCCCTTGAAAAAGGGGTACCGAGCGGTAACAGCACCTGAATTAATTGTAGATCAACAATATTCTATTTTAAATTTTATTTTTATTTTATTTTATTTTAATTTATTTTTGGGGGGGGGCAGCTATCCTCGACAGAAATAATTTGTTTTTCATATGTGGAACTGTACAGATGGTTATTTACAATTAACAAGGAACGTCTTAAAAACATTAATGGCTATATCTTGAAGTTCCAAAAGATCGATATGGAAACGATGAAAGAAATTGATACAAAATCTTGAGATAGTGCCCCTTGCACCAAAGAGCAAGCCAATTACTTCCCAGCGACAAATGGGTATGCGGTATTTCTCTTCAAGATAAATAAAGCAGGTTCATAATGTCTAAAAATACTTCAATTCCTAAATTGTTAACATAGAAATTGTCTATTTTAACGTAATTGATTTCTGAAAAGCTACACAAAATTTCAGCTTTCAAAAATAAGTTGCTTTTGAGATACATGTTAAGCTGTATGCAAATTTATTTTATTATTTTTTGACAAAGTAACAATGAGTAAATAACAATATATGACCCTAAAAGTTATGTCTCACAACTTAAAATGCTGTAAATTTATATTTTGGCAAATTAAAAAAGCTCACGTTTTCATGGAAATATTCAAGCATCTAAAATTCAAATTTTTTACTGCTTCGTAATTTGATGCACGTTTAGAAATACAGCTGTTTCATATGATTTAATACCAGCAATTTGCGAATCGAAAGAAACATTTGCAATGACAACTATAAATAAATACGAGGGCTATTCAGAAATCCACTTCCGATTGGCTACAAAAAAAAAACACAAACAATGTTACAAACTATTTATTGCCTGGAAAACGTTCCTGAATAGTGACACTATTTTTCAACATAGTCGCCACATAAATTCAAGCATTTGTCATAGAGTGGGACTAGCTTGTGTATTCCTTCTTTGTAAAAGGACGCCGCCTGTGTACTCAGCCAGGTTTTCACTCCATCCATGAGTTCCTCGTTGTCATTGAAGCGCTGAGTGACTAACCAGTTCTTCATCTTGGGAAAGAGGTGGTAATCGTTCGGTGCCAAGTCTGAACTGTAAGGAGGATGTTCGAAAGTTTCTCATGTGTACTTGTCCAATAAAGCCTTTGTGCGATCAGCAGTATGGGCCTCGCATTGTCATGGAGAAGAATAACACCTTTGGAGAGCAATCCGTGGCGTTTGTTTTGGTTTGCTCTCCGAAGTTTCTTTAGCGTTTCACAATAAACATTTGCTGTTATTGTGATCCCAGGCACCATAAACTCTGTCAACAATACTCCTTTTTTGATCCCAAAAAACTGTAGACATCATCTTTCGGTTCGAGAATGCTTGTTTGAATTTTTTTGGCTTGTTTGGAGTTTGGGTGTACATCCACTGCTTTTACTGTTCTTCGGTCTCTGCATTCACGAACTGTACCCATGTCTCATCTCCTGTCACGAATTTGTATAGAAATTGATCACCATCATTGTGGTAATGCTGAAGGAACATTAAGATCGAGGTCATTCTCTGAGCTTTATGCTGACCAGGGAGATTTTTCGGCACAACGTTTTTGGAAACCTAACCTTGCTGTAACAATTTCATGGAGACTTGTCCTTGAAATTTTTGGGAAATTTTCAGAGAGTTCAGAAATTATGAAACGACGTTTTTCACGCAAAGTTTGTTCACTTTGTTGAACGAGTTCATCAGTCACAATTGAATGTCTTCTTTGACCTCCCTCATTGTGCACATCTTCACGCCCATTCTTAAATTTTCTACACCAGTCCCGTGCAGCACTATCACTCATAATGTTGCCTTAAACATAACATAATCGACGGTGAATCTCAGCAGCGTTAACTCCTGCATGAAGAAATCGAATAACCGAACGGACCTCACAACTCGCGGGACGAATAATAATCGCACCCATTATCAACAGCTGTTTCTCACAGACAGCTGAACGGAAATGAGAGCGCGATGCATGGGAACATTATTATGTCTTTACTCGTGGCTACTGCGCAAGCGCCATCTTCCTACAACGGTCTAACAATCAACAATCGGAAGTTTATTTCTGAATACCCCTCGTATAAGGTAAACAAAGAAGATTATTGCTGCGTTAGTTAATGAAATGAAGCCATTTACATTGACTGTTACACTTTTACTACGTCATACTACTTTGATCAATAAAACGGAAAGGACGTCTTTCAACCAACTATGGCTGCTTATCGCACAATTTCATCGCTTCTCTAGCATTTGTTTGTTTTTATCACTACCCTAGCATTTGTTTCTTTGTTTGCCAACATTTCAAACTGTAAATTCTTTACGGTACTATAAAATATGCTTTGCGATCGTAATTTATTTCCCGCATAGATAGTCGACTGAAAATGGCGGCTCCGTTGAAACATTTTGCTGAAGGTAACATTAGTGAAATAGAATTTTAGTAAGTCCATTAATATATGAAGAGTTCGCGGGAAAAACGATGAATGTCACATTTCTGTTTAGGATTACATAATGATCTAATTGAGTCTATAACTGCAAGATGTAGTGCTGTTTCTATAGAAAATAAAGGCAAGGATTACTGTATTCGTGGTGGTAATTCTCCTTTTTACCATTTTTCATAAGAACAATATTAAATTTCGCAGTGATCCATCGAATTAGATAATGGCATCAACCTTAAGAAAACTGTGACATTCATCGTTTTTCCCGCGAAATATATATTATTGTATTAGAGTAGGCCTACTTTATTCTTTCTAATCTTTATATACTTTCTCCTGTTTTTATCACATTCCTACCATTTGTTTCTTTGTTTTCCAACAACTGCAAATTCTTTACAGTGCCAAAATCTAGTACATACAGTCACGAAGCTCAATAAGCAGGGAATATGCATCCAATGACAGTTGAACTTTAGTTGCTAGCCACTACGATCGCTACTATCGCACAGTCTATTTTCCTAATACTCTCAGTTGCTAAACGCTTGGAGGATTGTATCGAGAGAAATGCAAAAAATCACCTCAAGCTTCGTGACTGTAGCCTATGTACTAGACTGTGACGGTATTATAAAACATGCTTTGCGATCGTCATTTGTTTACAGCGTAGACAGTGAACTGAAAATGGCGGCTCCGTTTAAACGTTTTGGTAAAGCTAATATTAGTGAAATTGAATTTCAGTAAGTCAATAATATTTTATTGTATTAGAGTCCTTTATTTCTTATAATCTTTACATATTTTCTTCTAATCGTGTAATAGCCAATTAAATTCCACTCGAGTTTTGATTTTCTCTGGATAATCTAGTAAGATTTTCTCTGGATAATCTAGTGAGATTACTGTTGATAAAAAAATAAACAAAGGAAAATTACATGCTAACGTACACGCTTGCAAACCCTAACTTAGAAATTAATGTTCATGTGAAACGTAAAATGTAATAAATTATAAAATTAGTGTGCCTGATGAGTTGGGACCTAATTGATGACATTTACACCAGAAAATTAATTTTAACAATAATCTTGCTTTTATAACAAAATACTATAATCTCGTAAAAATAAGTACTGTAAAAATATAATTAGGCTATAAAGAAATAATTAATATGTAATGTATTTATTATTATTATTATCATCATCATTATCAGTTATCACTATCATCATTGCTAGCTCTGTTTTGCCTTTCTTTTTTTTTTCTTATATTAGCTCGATGAGAGCTCTATAGTGTTCTTTTGACCCTGTTGACCCTCTATAGGGCTTTAATTTAATTTGTATTATTTTCACCAGCGTCTGTATTTCTTTTTTGTATTTATATGTGCTATCTGGTGGGATGGAAAAGAAGGCCTTATGGCCTTAATCCTGTCAGATTAAATAAATAAATAAAATATATATATATATATATATATATATATATATATATAACCACATTCGGGTTGAAATCTGGAATCAAATATACTGATTTGTATGAATGTGAGTGTGATTGTGAGTGTGCCGGGTTAATATCAATTAACCAATCATCAAAATATAAAATACATCAGGACTGTCGCTGGGCAGTAACCTGAACACACGTTTCAGCGGCACATTGTTGACAAGTAACTCCATCTGTTAGCCCAACCATAAAGCATCTAATAGATGCTATAGACTTATCAACAACGAGGAAAAATATATATATATATATATATATATATATATATATATATATATATATATATATATACTGACATAGTATTGAACAATAGTTATAGGCCTATTATTATTAAACCTCAGCAAGCGAAGATAATTTTTTAAAATTACAAGTATGTTTATTTAAATATGATAGAGAGCTCTATAACACCATATTTATAGAAAACTGTGAATAATGTTGCTAACAATAAATACTAGAATATGAAGCCTGCTTTAAGTTTCTTCTTTCTACATTTTATGAACCTCGACATAAAATTGTATATTGTTTAGATAGAGCATATCTAACATACTCATTTAAGTATCATTCAGAAAAATAAATACCAGAGAAAGCTGCCATAAAACTCAACATTTAAAATTAATTAATCTATTTTATCAGGGTTCATGAAACTAGTCGATAATGTACCATATGAGATTATGTACATAAATTATAAACTTTCAGTTTTAATTCCGATATTTTCCAAGTTAAATTGCTCGAGAGATTATAAAGGTCAAAAAATTAAAAATATAAACACGGAAATTAATATAGAAATGGTACAAATAAAAAGAAAATAAAGCTTTAATTCTGAGAAATGATTGTGGATAATATACTTAAAAGGGAATGTAATTGCGCCATTATTGCATTAACCGGATTTAGAAATCTTTTCGAGCTCGCGTGCTAAAATAAAAGAACGAAAATCGTTCTTGCGTGTCGAGTTAATTTACAAAGTCTTTCAACAGATGATTCGGATTTATAGCCAATATATGTTAAAGGCTGCTACAGAAGTATGTATTTGCATTTTTATAATAATCTTAAGCGGATTTTATATCGCCAATCTTGGTGGCATGACTACCACTACGATCCTTTCATGCCTTATAAAAAATAAACACAACCAATTCATAAGAGACGGAAAGGCACAGAGAGGATTGGAGGCACGTGAATTATTTTGTTTTGATTATATCTATACTTACTTACTTACTTACTGACTTTTAAGGAACCCGGAGGTTAATTGCCGCCCTCACATAAGCCCGCCATTGGTCCCTATCCTGAGCAAGATTAATCCAGTCTCTATCATCATATCCCACCTCCCTCAAATCCATTTTAATATTATCTTCCCATCTATGTCTCGGCCTCCCCAAAGGTCTTTTTCCCTCCGGCCTCCCAACTAACACTCTATATGCATTTCTGGATTCGCCCATACGTACTACATGCCCTGCCCATCTCAAACGTCTGGATTCAATGTTCTTAATTATATCAGGTGAAGAATACAATGCGTGCAGTTCTGTGTTGTGTAACTTTCTCCATTCTCCTGTAACTTCATCCCTCTTAGCCTCAAATATTTTCTTAAGCACCTTATTCTCAAACACCCTTAACCTATGTTCCTCTCTCAAAGTGAGAGTCCAAGTTTCACAACCATAAAGAACAACCGGTAATATAACTGTTTTATAAATTCTAACTTTCAGATTTTTTGACAACAGACTGGATGATAAAAGCTTCTCAACCGAATAATAACACGCATTTCCCATATTTATTCTGTGTTTAATTTCCTCCCGAGTATCATTTATATTTGTTACTGTTGCTCCCAGGTATTTGAATTTTTCCACCTCTTCAAAAGATAAATTTCCAATTTTTAGGCCTATATATCCATTTCGTACAGTATTCTCGTCACGAGACATAATCATATACTTTGTCTTTTCGGGATTTACTTCCAAACCTATCCCTTTACTTGCTTCAAGTAAAATTCCCGTGTTTTCCCTAATCGTTTGTGGATTTACTCCTAACATATTCACATCTTCCGCATAGACAAGCAGCTGATGTAACCCGTTCAATTCCAAACCCTCTCTGTTATCCTGGACTTTCCTAATGGCATACTCTAGAGTCTAGACCAAAATTAAAAAATAAAGGTGATAGTGCTCTCCTTGCTTTAGCCCACAGTGAATTGGAAATGCATCCGATATAAACTGACCTATATGGACTCTGCTGTACGTTATATCTATTATATCTATAGAACTTGAATTATTTTATTCTTTCAAACTTCCACTTCTCTAATCTAATATTTACCTTAAAATTACAATTCAATGCCAACATTTATATATTTACTTATACAGCACATACACAGGTTTTCGGAAAAAGAATGACAACATTTTGTGTTTTGATAACTTTTAATTGTATTCAGCTAGGAAGTTGACTATGTTAAAAATATTCTCAAAAAGTATATAATTTCTTTTACCTTTGCTAATAAGATCCTTTATGGACACGTCACTTCTCCCTCTCTGCATATGAAGAGAAATCGTCAATTCATATCAAAATTCATTCATTAAAACAAAGTAAATACAGGGTGGGAGGAGTAGCCTATACGTGCAAATATTTTTAGAGGTAGTCTGGAATAGTAATTTTTAATTATGGTTTACTTAACGATGCTCGCAACTGCCGAGGTTATATCAGCGTCGCCGGTGTGCTGGAATTTTGTCCTGCAGGAGTTCTTTTACATGCCAGTAAATCCACTGAGCCTGTCGCATTTAAGCATACTTAGGCCTAAATGCCGTACACCTGGGCTGAGATCGAACCCGCAACCTCGAGCACAGGTCAGCGCTATATCGGGGATAGTATAGCCTACTAAACTACATTATGTAACAAATTTCTCAGTCTTTGAAGTTATTTTTATACATGAAAAAATACCATATTTTTGGGTTAGTTAGACCTAATCCTTCTAGGCTATTTGTTTTCTTTACGAACGCCTCAACGGCTCAAGGTCAAGCAATGGACTGCATTTTCTACGTGTGCTTCCCCAATCCTGAACCATTCTCCCCAACTAAAGTCAGCTGGGATTACCAGTGCTTCAGTTCACAGTTTTCAGTTCAGTGACTCGTGCGTGGTTTGTACGTTTGTACGTAACCTTGACCCGCAGTTCGAAATGCACTGACAATAGTTACGCGGAGATCTGAGCTTGTGGGGGTTGTCTACTGTCCAGGCTCACCATGAAGGTCTTTGTAGTGTAACAGGTTATCAAATAATTTATCGTGTATCCAAACACAATCACCTTTGTACATTAGCACATGGGATTACATTCATGATTTATTTAGTACTGTAATACGTTCGAATTTCACCCTTAAGAGGTTAGGTACAGCTTAAAGGAGTAAAAGTTTGGAAATATTCAACATTTTTTTCCTCCATTACTGTATCTTGTACAATAATGAAAATTAGTATGTGTAAAACACTGTCCTTCTGCTATATAATAAACATATTTTTACGATTAAAAAGAATTATATTTTTTTTCAAAATTAAAAATTCACTGTGCAGTGATGAAGCGTTTCCCTCATAACTAAAAAAGTATCCAACATTCTGTGATGGAAATTTGTTGTGTGCATTTATGCATGTCCTATCTATAATATGATGCAAAACCACTTCTCTACCTTTGATAGATTGTCTGATAAAAATAAATTCATGTTAAAAATGGTCAGATATCAGTATTTTCTTCAAACACACAAAAAAAATATTATTTATTAAGGAATGTAGTTAAAAGAGCATGATTTTGTAAACATGAGTTTCAGCAATAAAATAAAAGAGAGAGAACATGAAAAAGTTAACAAATGTATGAGTTATGAGGGAAAAGCTTCATCACTGCACAGTGAACTGCCACCGTTTTTAATTAAAAAAATATATATATAATTTTTTTAATCGTAAAAATATTTTTTATATAGCAGAAGGACAGTGTTTTACACATACCAATTTTCATTATTGCATAAGATACAGTAATGGAGGAAAAATATTGAATATTTCCAAAAATTTTACTGCTGTAAGCTGTACCTAACCTCTTAAGGGTGAAATTCGAACGTATTACAGTACTAAATAAATCATGAATGTAATCCCATGTGCTAATGTACAAAGGTGATTGTGTTTGGATACACGATAAATTAGTTGATAACCTGTTACACTACAAAGACCTTCATGGTGAGCCTGGACAGTAGACAACCCCCTTAAATATGCAAATCTGGCTTTCAGATAGAGCTCCCTGTGAAGCAGACTCGAACAATTTCAAGGTAAAAATTATTCCGGGGCCGGGTATCGATCCCGGGACCTTTGGCTTAGCGCGTCAACGGGAAAAATTGGGACGGTGTCGGGTATAGTTCCTGTGTAGCTCAGTCGATACCCAGTCCCGGGATAATCTCTTGAAATTGTTCACCCTTAACTGTTTATGCAGGAATAGGTATAATAATGATGTCGATAGACGTGCGTATAGTCTAAATTGACAGGCGTTTCACAGTACTACAATATAATTTATAATACATCTACCGTGAAACATTTACGGAAAAACTATAAGGGCAAGGGAAAGAGTAAATAGCGCCTGAAAATTCTTGAAGCCAGCAAAACACCTCGAACTGCTGGAAGACATCTACGTGATGAATTGCGAAAGAGATCGTTTGAATTCTGGTGTCAGTTACCTCATAAGGGAAAAGGTGTAGTCATCTATGAAGAATATTCAAGAGCAAATTCATGGGTCAGCACCAAAAAGAATTTGTCGTCTTCGGAATATATTAATGCAATCAAGATGTCCTGCAACCTTACTACAGTGAACTCCGTTCCTGGCAGAGCTTTCAGCACGACCCGTTGCCGTCAACCAAACTGCAACGAGACAGAAACTCTTGGCCACGTGTTGGGCTTTTGTCGGAAAGGAGAGTTATTGCGTAACAACAGGCATCATAGAGCCCGTGGAGCTATCACCTGTCTTCTTCGGAACAAGGATTGGGAAGTTCATGAAGAGGTCCACTGTATTTCTGAAGACGACTCTCACAGAAGAGCGGATATAATAGCAATAAACAGACAACAAAAGGCTATTATCATAGATCCAACTATACGCATGGAGAGAGATCTAAACCAAGCTCATCAGGTTGATCATGAAAAGAGGGCCATTTATGAACCTTGTATTCCCTACCTTAGTGCCAAGTATAACATTCCTCTTTTCAATTGGTCAGTGGTGCTCGGAGTTCTTTACCAAAATGTATATATAATTTTTTAAAACAATTATCAATATCATCTTTTGAAATTCAAAAAATCATCTCGAAAATTCTTAAAGATTCTCTGCAGATTATACAATTTCATTTATACCACTCAGAAGGTCTTAATTGAGGACATGCTAACTTTAAATAAAATCGTTTATTTATACAGTATAATTTTAAAGTCATCTTCTAAAATTTTATTTCATAATTGATAATCAGTGGTGCTTAATTGTTACATTTTTTTTATAACGGTGCTCATATTTGGTTGATTATATTTTTATTTGCTATTAATTTCCGGATCCTCGTGGTCATCCTTAATTAAGACCGGACTATTTATTTCTCTCTCTCACCTGCATTTATCTTAAATAAATATCAAAATATTTACATGCATATCCATCCCACCCTGTAGGCTATACGATATACTGATTTAGGCCTATACTACGTCGAGATAATATCGCTGAACTTTCTCTCATCGAACACAAGATATAGCCTACACAGTAGTAATCATTTATAGCCTGAAAGTGAATCTGACTGTATAAAACGTTAAAGGAAACATAGCGTGTCGAGTTGAAAAGGTGAATCTTAAATCTACAGAACCTAGCAATAAAATACAAACTATTTAATGCATCTTGTTTTGTCTACTTTACAACACTCCTTTAGCGGTAATAGTGAGGTTATATAATTGCAGACCTTGTTCCATAGCTTTGAAATATCCAGGTCAACAGTGTTAACATTAACTTCACGTATTAATGGTTTTATGTTATGAGTCACTTAATTATACAGCCAGTAAAGTGGATTCTGTTGTCCTACATACACTGTACCGTGATTCATAACGGGCTTTAAAAGCATAATATACATTTCATATATACATTCAACTTAATGAAAATGAGTCTAATTATCTTCTAAGACTACATGAATGTAAGATAATGTCACATCTCCGTATAACAGTATTATTGCGCGTAATTTTGTCCAGATTGGGGCCAAGTTGATTGTGAAAGCGAAGTGTTTCGAATTAACGCAGTGTTGCAGTCAAGGGAAGCAATTATAAACGTCTAAGTGTAAAGGCTGTGCTCTGGGTCAATGATGAACCCTTCACTTCAAGAGATAGACGTTAAGGATTGCTCAACACTGTAACATCTTGATCTTCTCAACATTATTCACTCAAAGGTTACTAAACTCACTAATTTAACATATTCTATAGGGGAGGCTGTTGTACCTTTGGCATAGTGTACCTTTGAACACTTTTTGTTTTTTAATTTTTGCTGCTACCTGGAGGACTCAAACTGAAGTAGAATGTAGAGAAAGCCGCTAAGTAGCTCTGGTCATAGTTTCAGTTTGATTTACTGCAAAGTTTGAGTTCTGTAGACAAAATAAGTTTTTTAGTACCAAAAGTAAACATTTCGCTGATTAATGTGTGTTTTATAACACAAAACCAAATTGTATTTGTTAATATCCCTCAAGTACGGTGTGTTCCCTATCATGTGGTGAGTAATAACATATTTTAATTTCCATGATTTATGCGAATCTCTAGTTTTGGGAGCCATATTTGTTTAAAAGTGCACCCTCTTGTACCTCTTGTAAGGTGATTTCAACAATGGATATAGGTGAATTAATCTGGCTAATGCTTTGTTACGAGCTGCTTCAACATGGTGATGAAATCGAAGTTGTTTATCAAGTGTAATGCCAAGGTATTTTACATATTATTTATAGTCGATATCTTCGGAGAAGAGATTGAGGTGATCTGATATTTTTGGCTTTCTTCTGGTAAAAATGATGGCTTGAGTTTTACTTATATTGACTTTTATTCTCCAATTTCTTAGCCACATTTCCAATATTTTGAGTTGTTTTTGCATAGTACATTGTGCGATGTTGATTGAAATGTCACTGGTGAAGTAGGTGGTGTCATCTGCGTATAATCCCATATTGCATTCAGCAATCAATGGAATATCGTGTACATAAACTGAATATAAATGTGGTGCTAAGACGGAACCCTGTGGAACTCCGGCTTTGATATTCTTGATTACTGATAATGTGCCATCCATTTTGACTTGAAAAGTTCTATCAGTTAAGAAACTACCTTTACATGATAAATCATACGAAGCAGGTAATGGCATCTATTAAGAATGAATTGAAACAATAATGATTAACCTCAGTGGATCAATACATGTTAAAGCATTTTTAGACCGGGGATGGGGAACTCGTAATGTAAACAGAGCAGTCAGAATGAGTATCTACATAAAACAGCAACTAAAGTTTGGGAAGAAGCTAAGCTCTCTGAGGGAGGATCTTCTCTGTCTGGGTTTTAGACAAAGGACTGAACTTAATAATAGTATTTCTAGCATTTCTATATCATCAGAGACAGACCGTTTCAGCAATGTATGGGCCTGTATTCAAAGTTCAGAATCAGTTTTCCATTCAAAGTCAAAATCCTGTTTCCTTTGAAGCTTTTCAGTAATAGATATATGTAGTACATGAACTAAATAAAATATGCCAGAAGCATAACTTTTACACATCATATACAAAAACAAAAGTAATGGCATTTCAAGGCAAAAATACTGTAAGATCTAAGATTGAAATAGATAATAAAGCGGTAGAACAAGTCACTAATTTTAGGTACCTGGGATGTGATGTAAATTATAAAATGGATAATGATATAAAAATAAAATTATAATCATTCCAGACAGTATGTGGCACAATTAATAGAAATTCTGAAGAATAAAAGCAGAAAGGAAACAAAAATGAAATTCTGCAATGTAATGGCAGTCCGTACTCTTTTATATGGAAGTGAAAGCTGGGTTACAACAAAACCTGAACGTAGTAAAATACAAGCGGCAGAGATGAAATTCTTGCGGAAAGTAAAAGGATGCACGAGATTAGATAGAATTAGAAATTAAGATATCAGGCAGGAATTAAGAGCATACCCACTTATTGATAAAATAGACAAGTGCAGACAAGATTGGAAATTATATGTAGAGGGAATGGACGACTGCAGACTCCCTAAGAAAGCAATAAATTATAAACCAAAAGGACGAAGAGACCAGGGACAACCAATGAAAAGATGGAGCGAGCTTTGAAGCCGGAACGGGCACTTGCCCGTACCATGAAGTGAAGAAGAAGAAGAAGAAGAAGGAGAAGAAGTCAAACTCTTATTACACACTTCAACAATTAGATTATAAATAATATGAAATTCTGGCTCAAGCCAATGCTAAAGGTGGCTTTAAGTTAAGTGATGGTATGCAGCTAATAAGAGTAAACACAGGAAGGATGGTAAGTAACGATAATTTCAAGAGAATCAATCACTATTAAAAAATTTTCTCCAAAATAGAATACGACATAACATATTATTTAAAACTATCAGTTATAAAAAAACTGCAAATAACTTCTTACCAAGCAACATAACTTAAAAATTGCACTAAGGGAAAGTTATTCATATCTTATTACATTATTTTATTTAAAGTGTAAGACACTTTCAGTTAACGTTGTTATCCAAAACATAACAGAAGCCACAGCTTCCCACACTTGTATTCTTTTGCGTCTAATTGTGAAGTCTAATACAATTTGAAACAGATATAGATATCATACCTGCCATACTGATCAACAAGGTAGAAATATATCTTCCGGAATTAATAGAAATTTCTGACCCTTTATATGATAATCTGTAACAACTTCATTAAAATTACCTAGCTAAGTAAAGGAAGTTTCATCTTACCCATGTTTCATTAATTCATAGTGTTCTGCCCAAGAGCAAGTATTTCACTACAAATCCAACTTTTCAAATTTTTCCTATTTTCTGTCTTCTTTTTTGTCTCCGTATATGATCCATATATTTTAATATCCCGAACTCTTCTCTCGTTCACCATTCCTTCCAGTGCATCCTTCAGTAGGCAGTTTCTTCTTAGCCAGTGACCCAACTAATTCCTTTTCCTCTTCCTGATCAATTTCAGTATCATTCTTTCTTCACCCACTCTTTCCAACACCGCTTCATTTCTTATTCTCTCTGTCCACTACACACGTTCCATTCTTCTCCATATCCACATCTTAAGTTCTTCTAGTCACTTCTCTTCACTTCGTCGTAATATCCATATTTCTGCCCCATCCAATGTTACACTCCACACAAAGTACTTCACTAGTCTCTTCCTTAGTTATTTTTCCAGAGGTCCGCAGAATATGCTCCTTTTTCTATTAAAAGCTTCCTTTGCCACTGCTGTCCTTTTCATTTCTGAGCAGCAGCTCATGTTACTGCTTACAGTACACTCTAAGTATTTGAAGCTAGCCATTTGTTCCAATGCCTCATTTCGAATTCGTACGTTTACATTCTTTGTTTTTCTTCCGATAACCATGGTCTTCATCTGTATAACGTAAACTAGGATTACTTTGAATACAGAGGAAACTTTGACCATTTTTTCAGAAAATCATATTTAGGTTTCTACATGCTTCACTTGTTATAGATGGAGGTAAATTTGGTATGAGAATGATTTTATGATAATTTACCTCCATCTATAACAAATGCAGCATGTAGAAACCTAAATATGATTTTCTGAAAAAATGGTCAAAGTTTCCTCTGTGTTCAAAGTAACCCCAGTTTACGGTACATTTATCTTCATCCCATACTGCTTACAACTGACATTAACACCAGTAATATATCCCTTAACGTCATCTCCTTATAGGAATTACAGGTGTGTGCGTACCCCTTTTATCTACTAGTGAATAACATGGAAGAGTCTGAATTTGTGGCAATCTTCATTATTTTACGTAGAGAATAATAATACTAATAATGATAATGATAATAATAATAACAATAATTTATTGGGCTTTTTATACTAAATTTTAAAATATATACTTTACAATTAGTTCACCACCGAAAAAACCAAAGCTTGTGCTCAGAAATGTGTTGTGTGCCACAAGCTAGTCTGCACTTAGAATGTCGAAATGAGGAGCAGATATAATTTTAACGATAGCAAAGAAATTTGTAGTGTTCTCTTCTATTGATATCCTGAATTTTATATGAACATGGATAAAATATGTCAGCAGTTAAGTTTAAGTACACTGAACATCCATCCTACTCATTACTGTATAGAGTGTATAATTGTTTCTTAGGAATACATACATTTTGTTAAGAATAATTTTCTGGTAAAATCGAATTTTGGATATCTAGTTTCTTTCCCCTCCAAATTCTCCTTAAAGAGTTCGTATTAAGAAGGAGTACATTATATTACACTAGCCTATCTGTGATTGCTAACTACAGTCCTGAAAAAATTTTGGATGACAGCACTTTTGAAGTCTCCCACTCTATTGTTGTTGTTATCCATGATATCCGACAGGTTGTTTCTACTACCCATGCTGATATTAATGGAAATTTTTTGCTCACCAGTGATTGTGCTAATGTTCGCGCACAATGTTAAAAAAACTTTGCTATTTATGACAAGTTTTTACTCACCAGTTATTTTACATATATCCGCACAGAAATCCTGAATACGGTGGAGATAGAGGAAAGTTGCCACATGAATTTCACGAATTATCTGTGCCTACTGGTGATGAGGACGAGTTCACAGTTCATTGGTAAAATACTTTATTCCTTACAGACTGCAGTCAGTACAACTATACTGAAAAATACAGCGAGCAAAAAATTGTAATTGATAGTAACAGGGGTAGAATATTTATTTCTCAATACTTGGCTGCTTTTATCGCAGTTGAAGACTTACAAGGCAAGCTGGAAAGCTGTTACACGATGACAAATGCCTGAACTCGTTAAAAAGAAGTTTTTGGCAGTTACTACACAAATATGAATGATGAGCCAAGCAAGTAAAACTTAGGAATATCGCCATACTCAAGGCCGTCTGTTTGCACCCCAAACTTTCTCCAACGGGCAATTCTAAATCGGTTTATAAATTCCAAAGAAAGACAAAGAGTACTGTTTTGCTCAAATTGCTACTATATTTCACCCATATCAGTACTGAACAGAAACGTTATGACACCGCAAAACTACACTCAACTGAAAATAAGTTGTTATTCATAATGTTTTATGAACTTCCGTTACTTTTGTCGTATGACGTAATTTAATTTATTTTAATTTATTAACAATGATTTATGTGTTCTCGGCCTACCACATTATACTCTCTGTCACGTTACCTTGAGTCTTCGTTAGCTGTCAAATTCAGTTCCTGTAACTTTTGATTTTGGAAAGAAATTTTAAAATACTACATTTGTTCGGATGAAATTTCTGACCATTTAAAGGAAAAGTCGGTCTCGGTAGCGTAGTTGGTATAGCGCTGTCCTTCTATGCTCGAGATTGCGGGTTTGATCCCGGCCCAGGTCGATGGCATTCAAGTGTGTTTAAATGCGACAGGCTCATGTCAGTAGATTGACTGGCATGTAAAAGAACTCCTGCGGGATAAAATTTCGGGACACCGGCGACGCTGATATAACCTCTGCAGTTGCGCGCGTCGTTAAATAAAAACCATAATTTTTAAATTTTGAAGGAAAAGACTAAAATTTGTCAATCATTTATTATTCTAATATACTGATCTCTTAAAATTACTGAGTATATTGGGAATTAAATCAGTGGGTTTCCTAAAATATTCTATTAAGTGTTTCATATAAAACAAATTTTATCTCAAAAAGGAAGCAAAAACGAGCAAAATTGTATTGCATTTTTTTGTTTGAAATATCTCAAAGAATAACCCTCTGAAATTAATTACATTACTTACGGTTCGCCCTGAATATACGAGAGAAGTCTCAATTTAATGCTTTTTTTTCCGCAAGTTTAGTTTTTCTAGGCAAAAGAAACTTTTTCTCAGTTTCCATTTAATCTAAACAGCTGAAATTTTCATAAATCGTTTATTTGGACGTTTACATGTAGGCCTACTAAAACAATTTTTCTGAAGATATTAAATTTTGAATCCTGGAGATGTTACAGGGGGTACTGTATTGAAATTCGTTGAAAAAAAAGTATACGAATGGGGAAGAAGTTATTTTTCAGAGAGGAAATAAATCGAAGAGAAACTAATGTTTTAGCATGAAGTCAAGTTATGAGTTCATGAGCTGTAAAAAAAAAAAAAGTCAGCTGATCAGCTTCAACAGTTTTCTAGAAAAAGTTACTTATGTAAGATATAAATTGAAGGGTTCAGAGCTATAGTGGGCCAAGCGCCATTTATTAAAAACGGAGAAAGCAAGGGTTAAAGTTAAGTGAATACCATAGTTTAATGAAGATTGACATATCATTTAGTTTTAATGTGTATACTTTATATTACTTGCTATATGTTTCCATTGAATTATGGTAATAAGTTCATTTTAACCGTTATTTTCTACGGTTTTAGTAAATGGCGCTTGGCCCACTATGGTTCTGAACCATTCAAATTAACGTTGTCAAGATCGGTAATTCCGTGTACTCGTGAGCGATCCATGGCGCTACAGCCCATCAAATAAGCCAAGACCGACCAGCCGACTGCTGACCTCACGTCCACAAGCCGAAGCAGAGGTGGACGATCATCCAACCAGAATCGTGTGGTTAGCACGATGATCCCCCAGCCGTTATAGCTGGTTTGCGAAACCGGATTTTCGCTACCTATCGTAGCTCCCCAAGTGCCTCACGATGCTGGGTGGGCACTGGTCCCATACATTGGCCGAAATTTCATGAGAAAAATTTTCCCCCTATGGGGATTCGAACCAGCGCGCATTCCGTAACGCAAGTCCTAGGCAGGATGCCGTAGACCACGACGCTACGGCTCGGGACACAAGTGAGCGATACTATAATAATAGTACATTATGCAACGAGCCTATAATGGTAGTAATTAAGACGCGAGTATGTTTGTTTATGAAAAGAGCGCAAGCGAGTTTCATAATTTTCATACGAGCGTCTTAATTACCATTATAGGCAAGTTTCATACGACTTTTTATGCTCGACCATATTTCTAACTTGAAATTATTCATAAGTATTAATGTTATAGTTATCGAAGTGAGGAGCGGAACTGACCTTCTAAATTGTGAGATGTGCGCAGACGCGAAAGTATTGATTTTTTCCGAGGAACGAATGTCATTGACCTTGATATAATCTAGAGAATAACATGAACATTAATCTTGATATAACCTGGAAATTGATTTGGAATTGAAAAACGAGATGACAAATTGAATTTATTTCAATATTATTTACAATTAACGCTAATTATTATAGTAACAGAACATAACCTTCTGCGACAGTATTGGATTGCCAGTCTCCGTGACGTTTCGCTGGTTGTCTTTCGATTGCATATCCGAGAATAATCGATACTTGCGCTTTTATAATGCTACAATGGTGATTTCTCATTGCCTGAACAACTGAACTATAATGAATAGGTGTACTTTAATGAGGTGCATTAAAGGGCTACTACAGGTGTATAATTACTACATTTCGGCATGGTCGAGCATAAAAATCCAATCACTCCGAAGGAATATTTTTTTCTGTAAGTAGGCGCCTTTCTTTACATTTTCTTGATTTTCGCCAAACAATTGCATGACGGAGTGCGTGTCCGGTATTTTTTTTTCTTCATTCAATCCTTAGATATATTGAAAATGTGGTTTTCAGTACGAATTTCATTCAGTTAAACAGCTGAGTTACCATTGCTTTGTTCACTGGTTACCGTTACGCACCTGTACTCGCTAGTTAGCAACAATTAGGGCCTATCTCTAATCTCCTTCACTCGAGATATAGCAAGAAGAAACTTCACTCTTCGCTCAGAAACAGAAGTTGGCCACTCCGCCGTATCTTTCACGACTCCATCATCTGATCGCTTAAAATACCCGCATATTTAACGCCAGTTTCGGTAGCATGCATCTTATCATGGGCGCTGCACCATAAAACTTGAAAAGAGATGTGGGTGGAAGTTGTATTTTATATCCTGCATGGCCGTAAAAATATAAACTGAACCTCTAGTTTCTGTTTCTGCACAAACTCAATTCCGGTGCTGTTGGGGCGCAATACAACCCCCAGCCCCTCTCTTTAACTGTCTCCAACAGAGTTAATTATT